>NC_140989.1:285373537-285563951 GCF_052327205.1 Somniosus microcephalus | reverse complement strand
GGGGAAGAGGGAGGGGAGGGAAGAGGGAGGGGGGGAAGAGGGAGGGGGGGGAAGAGGGAGGGGGGGGAAGAGGGAGGGGGGGAAGAGGGAGGGGGGGAAGAGGGAGGGGGAAGAGGGAGGAGGGGGGAAGAGGGAGGGGAAGAGGGAGGGGGGGAAGGGGGAGGGGGGGAAGAGGGAGGGGGAAGAGGGGGGAGGACGGAGGGGGGGAGAGGGGAAGAGGGGAAGAGGGGGGGGAGAGGGGGAAGAGGGGGGGGGAGAGGGGGAAGAGGGAGGGGGAAGAGGGAGGAGGGGAGGGAAGAGGGAGGGGGGGGGAAGAGGGAGGGGGGGAAGAGGGAGGTGGAGGGAAGAGGGAGGGGGGGAAGAGGGAGGGGGGGAGAGGGAGGGGGGGGAAGAGGGAGGGAGGGGAAGAGGGAGGAGGGGGAAGAGGGAGGAGGGGGAGGGGGAGGGAGGAGGGGAGGGGGAGGGGGAGGGAGAGAGGGAGGGGGAGAGGGGAGGAGAGGGAGAGGGGGAGGAGAGGGGAGGGAGGAGAGGGGAGGGAGGGAGAGAGGGAGGGAGAGGGGGAGGGAGGGGAGAGAGAGAGGGTGAGGGAGGGAGAGCTCGCCTTCTTCCTTCCTTCCTTCGCAGGGGTCCATCGGGCCAGGCCTGAGGGGGGAAGAGGGAAGAAGAGGGAGGGGGGTAAGAGGGAGGAGGGGGGAAGAGGGAGAGGGGGGAAGAGGGAGGGGGGGAAGAGGGAGGGGGGGAAGAAGAGGGAGGGGGGGAAGAGGGAGGGGGGGGAAGAGGGAGGGGGGGAAGAGGGAGGGGGGGAAGAGGGGGGGGAGAGGGGGAAGAGGGAGGGGGAAGAGGGAGGAGGGGGAAGAGGGAGAGGGGGGGAGGGAAGAGGGAGGGGGGAAGAGGGAGGGGGGAAGAGGGAGGGGGGGAAGAGGGAGGGGGGAAGAGGGAGGGGGGGAAGAGGGAGGAGGGGGAGGGGGGAAGAGGGAGGAGGAGGAGGGGGAGGGAGAAGAGGGAGGAGGGGGAGGGGGGAAGAGGGAGGGAGAAGGGAGGAGGGGGGAGGAGAGGGGAGGGAGGGAGAGGGGAGGGAGGGAGGGAGGGAGAGGGGGAGGGAGGGAGAGAGAGAGGGTGAGGGAGGGAGAGCTCGCCTTCTTCTTCCTTCCTTCGCAGGGGTCCATCGGCCAGGCCTGAGGGGGGAAGAGGGAGGGGGGGGGAAGAGGGAAGAAGAGGGAAGGGGGGGAAGAGGGAGGGGGGTAAGAGGGAGGGGGGTAAGAGGGAGGGGGGTAAGAGGGAGAGGGGGGAAGAGGGACAGGGGGGAAGAGGGAGGGGGGAAGAGGGAGGGGGGGAAGAAGAGGGAGGGGGAAGAGGGAGGGGGGGGAAGAGGGAGGGGGGAAGAGGGAGGGGGGAAGAGGGAGGGGGGAAGAGGGAGGGGGGGGGGAAGAGGGAGGGGGGGAAGGGGGAGGGAGGGGGAAGAGGGGGGAGGACGGAGGGGGGGGAGAGGGGAAGAGGGGGGGGGAGAGGGGAAGAGGGGGGAGAGGGAGGGGGGGAAGAGGGAGGGGGGGGGAAGAGGGAGGGGGGAAGAGGGAGGGGGGGGAAGAGGGAGGGGGGGGGAAGAGGGAGGGGGGGAAGAGGGAGGGGGGGAAGAGGGAGGGGGGGAGGGAAGAGGAGGGGGGGAAGAGGGAGGGGGGGGAAGAGGGAGGGGGGGAAGAGGGAGGGGGGGGAAGAGGGAGGGGGAAGAGGGGGGAGGACGGAGGGGGGGGGAGAGGGGAAGAGGGGGGGGAGAGGGGAAGAGGGGGGAGAGGGAGGGGGGGAAGAGGGAGGGGGAAGAGGGAGGAGGGGGGAAGAGGGAGGGGGGAAGAGGGAGGGGGGGAAGAGGGGAGGGGGAAGAGGGAGGGGGGGAAGAGGGAGGGGAAGAGGGGGGAGGACGGAGGGGGAGGGGGGAGAGGGAGAGGGAGGGGGGGAAGAGGGAGGGGGAAGAGGGAGGGGGAA
This sequence comes from Somniosus microcephalus, assembly GCF_052327205.1. Taxonomy (NCBI): domain Eukaryota; kingdom Metazoa; phylum Chordata; class Chondrichthyes; order Squaliformes; family Somniosidae; genus Somniosus; species Somniosus microcephalus. Next base: position 285,561,974 of record NC_140989.1, on the reverse strand, counting down.
GAGGGGGGAGGGGGGGAGAGGGAGAGGGAGAAGAGGGGGGAGAGGGAGAGGGAGGGGGGAAGAGGGAGGGGGGAAGAGGGAGGGGGGGGAAGGAGGGAGGGGGGAAGAGGGAGGGGGGGAAGAGGGAGGGGGGAAGAGGGAGGGGGGAGAGGGAGGAGAGGGAGGAGGGGAAGAGGGAGGAGGGGGAGGGGGGAAGAGGGAGGGGGGAAGAGGGAGAGGGGGGAAGAGGGAGGAGGGAGAGAGGAGGGGAGAGGAGAGGGGGAGGGAGGGGGGAATGAAGGGGGAGGGAGGGAGAAGGGAGGAAGGGGGGAGGAGAGGGGAGGGAGGGAGAGAGGGGAGGGAGGGAGGGAGGGAGAGGGGGAGGGAGGGAGAGAGAGAGGGTGAGGGAGGGAGAGCTCGCCTTCTTCCTTCCTTCCTTCGCAGGGGTCCATCGGGCCAGGCCTGAGGGGGGAAGAGGGAGGGGGGGAAGAGGGAGGGGGGGGGAAGAGGGAGGGGGGGGGAAGAGGGAAGAGGGAGGGAGGAAGAGGAGGGGGGGAAGACGGAGGGGGAGGGGGAGGGGGGGAGAGGGAGGGGGAGGGGGGGGAAGAGGGAGATGGGGGAGGGGGGAAGAGGGAGGGGGGGAAGCGGGAGGGGGGGGAAGAGGGAGGGGGGAAGAGGAGGGGGAAGAGGGAGGGGGAAGAGGGAGGAGGGGGGAAGAGGGAGGGGGAAGAGGAGGGGGGGAAGAGGGAGGGGGGGAGAGGGGGGGGAGGAGGGAGGGGGGGAAGAGGGAGGGGGGGGAAGAGGGAGTGGGGGAAGAGGGAAGGGGGGAAGAGGGAAGAGGGAAGGGGGGAAGAGGAAGAGGGAAGGGGGGAAGAGGGAAGGGGGGAAGAGGGAAGGGGGGGAAGAGGGAGGGGGGGAAGGGGGAGGGGGAAGAGGGAGGGGGGAAGAGGGAGGGGGGAAGAGGGAGGGGGAAGAGGGAGGGGGAAGAGGGAGGGGAAGAGGGAGGGGGAAGAGGGAGGGGGGGGAAGAGGGAGGGGGAAGAGGGAGGAGGGGAGGGGGGAAGAGGGAGGAGGGGGAGGGGGGAAGAGGGAGGAGGGGGGAAGAGGAGGGGGAAGAGGGAGGAGGGGAGGGGGGGAGAGGGAGGAGGGGGAGGGGGGAAGAGGGGAGGAGGGGGAGGGGGGAAGAGGGAGGGGGTAGAGGGAGGTGGGGGAGGGGGGAAGAGGGAGGAGGGGGAGGGGGGAAGAGGGAGGAGGGGAGAGAGGAGGGGAGAGGAGAGGGGGAGGGAGGGGGGAATGAAGGGGGAGGGAGGGAGAGGGAGGTAGGGGGAGGAGAGGGGAGGGAGGGGAGAGAGGGAGGGAGAGAGGGAGGGGAGAGGGGGAGGGAGGGAGAGAGAGAGGGTGAGGGAGGGAGAGCTAGCCTTCTTCCTTCCTTCCTTCGCAGGGGTCCATCGGGCCAGGCCTGAGGGGGGAAGAGGAGGGGGGGAAGAGGGAGGGGGGGAAGAGGGGAGTGGGGGAAGAGGGGAAGAAGAGGGAAGGGGGGGAAGAGGGAGGGGGGTAAGAGGGGAGGGGGGGGAAGAGGGAGGGGGGGAAGAGGGAGGGGGGGAAGAGGAGGGGGGGAAGAGGGAGGGGGGGAAGAGGGAGGGGGGAAGAGGGAGGAGGGGGGAAGAGGGAGGGGGGGGAAGAGGGAGGGGGAAGAGGGGAGGGGGGGAAGAGGGAGGGGGGGAAGAGGGGGGGGAGGAGGGAGGGGGGGAAGAGGGAGGGGGGGAAGAGGGAGTGGGGGAAGAGGAAGAGGGAAGGGGGGGAAGAGGGAAGAGGAAGGGGGGAAGAGGGAAGGGGGAAGGGGGAAGGGGGGGAAGAGGAGGGGGGGAAGAGGGAGGGGGGGAAGGGGGAGGGGGGAAGGAGGGGGGAAGAGGGAGGGGGAAGAGGAGGGGGAAGAGGAGGGGGGGGAAGAGGGAGGGGAAGAGGGAGGAGGGGGAGGGGGGAAGAGGGAGGAGGGGGAGGGGGGAAGTGGGAGGAGGGGGGAAGAGGGAGGGGAAGGGGAGGAGGGGGAGGGGGGGAAGAGGGAGGAGGGGGAGGGGGGAAGAGGGAGGAGGGGGAGGGGGGAAGAGGGAGGGGGAAGAGGGAGGAGGGGGAGGGGGGAAGAGGGGGGAAGAGGGAGGAGGGGAGAGAGGAGGTGAGAGGAGAGGGGGAGGGAGGGGGGAATGAAGGGGGAGGGAGGGAGAGGGAGGTAGGGGGAGGAGAGGGGAGGGAGGGAGAGAGGGAGGAGAGAGGGAGGGAGAGGGGGAGGGAGGGAGAGAGAGAGGGTGAGGGAGGGAGAGCTCGCCTTCTTCCTTCCTTCCTTCGCAGGGGTCCATCGGGCCAGGCCTGAGGGGGGAAGAGGGAGGGGGGGGGAAGAGGGAGGGGGGGGAAGAGGGGAGTGGGGGAAGAGGGAAGAAGAGGAAGGGGGGGAAGAGGGAGGGGGGGAAGAGGGAGGGGGGAAGAGGGAGGGGGGGAAGAGGGAGGGGGGGGGAAGAGGGAGGGGGGGGAAGAGGGAGGGGGGGAAGAGGGAGGGGGAAGAGGGAAGAGGGAGGGAGGGAAGAGGGAGGGGGGAAGACGGAGGGGGGGAGAGGGAGGGGGAGGGGGGAAGAGGGAGAGGGGGGAGGGGGGAAGAGGGGGAAGAGGGGGAGGGGGGAAGAGGGAGAGGGGGAGGGGGGAAGAGGGAGGGGAAGAGGGAGGGGGGGAAGAGGGGGGGGAAGGAGAGGGAGGGGGGGGAGAGGGAGGGGGAGAGGGAGGGGGGAGAGGGAGGGGGAAGAGGGAGGGGGGAAGAGGGAGGGGAAGAGGGAGGGGAAGAGGGGGGAAGAGGGAGGAGGAGGAGGGGGGAAGAGGGAGGAGGAGAAGAGGGGAGGAGGAGGAGGGGGGAAGAGGAGGAGGGGGGGAAGAGGGAGGAGGGGGGGAAGAGGGAGGAGGGGGGAAGAGGGAGGGGGAAGAGGGAGGAGGAGGAGGGGGAAGAGGGAGGAGGAGAAGAGGGAGGAGGGGGAAAGAGGGAGGAGGAGGAGGGGGAAAGAGGGTGAAGGAGGGGGGAAGAGGGAGGAGGAGAAGAGGAGGAGGGGGAAGAGGGAGGAGGGGAAGAGGGAGGAGGTGGGGGGAGAGGGAGGAGGAGAGGAGGAGAGGAGAGGGAGGAGGAGGAGAGGAGGGGAGAGAGGAGGGGAGAGGAGAGGGGAGGAGGGGAGAGGAGAGGGGGAGGGAGGGGGGGAGTGAAGGGGAGGGAGGGAGGGAGGGAGAGGGGAGGAAGGGGGAGGAGAGGGGAGGGAGGGAGGGAGAGGGGAGGGAGGGAGGAGAGGGGGAGGGAGGGAGAGAGAGGGTGAGGGAGGGAGAGCTCGCCTTCTTCCTTCCTTCCTTCGCAGGGGTCCATCGGGCCAGGCCTGAGGCGCTCCTTCCCCCCCCTCTCTCTCCAGGCTAATCCCGAACTAAATCAAGCAGTCTCTCTCTTCTCCCCCCAGTCTCTCTCTTCCTCTCTCTCTCTTCCAACAACAACATGCCCTCAACAAAAACCCTCGGCACCACCGGGCACTCCAGCTAGTATAGAATACAACTGGTCGTAGACAAAATGTAGACCTATTATAAACCTTTCCTAATGTTGATAATTGAATCATAACATTGTCATTTCATGTTGGCACCCAGGTCCAAGACTAACTGAAGGGGAACTAGGGTGATGCAGTGGTTTGTCTTTGACCTCTCAGACCTGAATACAAATCCAGCCCAGGCTGATGATGGTATGCAATTCTCCAGTCTTTGACAGCTGCAAAGTTCCAACACAAACTCATCCAAGTAATCTCAAACCAATTCATAGTGCAAGAGGACGCACAGGACAAAACTGTCCCCAATGTGGCACAAGTTGGCAAATTCATTCAGAAAAGCAATAAGGACAACTGGAATGGATAGTGGAAGAATTCATACTGGTCCTGTAGGCAGTCCTGTTCTGGGATTATGATTCACTTGCATTGTTGGGGCAGAGTAAATGGAGCTTGATTCTGAACTTGGCCTGTCCTATCCCTGATCTCACAATACTTAGAATCATATAGGCCCAGAACTTGGTGTCGGGGGCTTGCCGCGCGTGCAAGCCCCGATCTGCACTCACCCTGCGCGCTGACATCTGAAGCCCGGGCCTGCTTGCATTTCCTGTGACAGGCCCGGTTCAGATGTCAGCGCGCAGTGCTTACCTGATCCAGCGGCGTAGTTAGTGCGATGTGCCGGCTGGGATCAGGTGAGCACTGTACAACCAATCAGGGGAGGGGAAGGTTCATTCATGAGTTTGAGAGTAAGAACTGTCAAACTCATGAAAACTACGGGGGCTCAAAACACTATTTAAACTTTAAATAAAAATTTAAAAAACATCCCAATCATTAAATTAAGTATAAATAAGTTTAAAAAAATAATTTAAATAATTTTTTTTTGAAAAAAATAAATTTTTAATAAAAAGGGTCTAAACTAAACTTACCTTATTGTAGATTCTTTAAAATAATAAACCTGTGGATTTTTTTTTTCTAAATTACACTAAAACACCACTTACCTGTAAAAATAAATACTTACGTGTGCTTTTTACAAGCGTAAAGACCGGAGGCCTTTAGACCATGCGCAAAATCCCCCAAAACAGAGGAAATCCAAGATGCACGCGCTGCCCCCCTACAGCGCACGCGCTAGCCTCTTCACCTCTTGGGTTGGAGGAGAGGAAATGCCGGTTTTCAGCGCATGCGCTGTGCATGCTGAAAACCGGCATTTCCTCCGGCCAGACGCATGAGTACACCTTCCGTACTCACGCGGTTTGGGGAGGAATTACTGCCCCAAATATGTTACAATACTGAAACAGGCCATTCAGCACATCAAGTCTGTGCTGCTGGCTTTCTCCACATGAGCCACCTATCTAATCCCAATCTCTACTCATTCCCCTCACTCTTTAATATTCCTCGTTTGCAAACAACAAATTCCCTTTTCAAAATATTTAGGGACTCTACTTCAACAGTTTGTGGGGGTGAATTCCTCATTCTAACCCTGCTCTGTGTAAAGACATTTTTCTCACCTCTTTCATTCTTAATGATTATCTTAAATTTGTGCCTTCCCATTATTTTCTCACCTACCAATATTATAACATTTCATAATCCTTAAGATCTCTATCAGGTCACCCATTAACCTTTTAGCCCCAACTTGTCAAGTCTCTCTTCATAACCATAAATCCTCACCCCCAGTAACATACTAGCGAATCTACACTGCACCTTTTCCATTTCTTTTTAGATCCTCCTAATTAGGAGTGCCCTAAACTGTACATTACTCTACCTGTGGTCTAACTAAGGTCTTTCACAAGTTCAACATTTACTCCTTGCCTTGCATTTTCCTTTTCGTTACAAAACTAAGGATTCTGTTGACTTTTATGGCCTTATCTACTGGCGCTGACAACTTTAATCACCTCTGTACTTGCAAACCAAGGTCCCTCTGCTTCTCTACTCCATTTAAAATCTTACCATTTAAGGAATATTTTCTTGCCCTATTCTTACTTACAAAATGTATTATGTCACATACCACAGAATGAGCAATTTATTTATCCCTTCCTAGAATAAGAGTACATATTGCTTAACAGTCTATTGGCGTTAATATGGCCTGCAAGAAAAAAAAAACTAACCATTGACTTTACCCAGAAACTACTCAAGCAAAACAAAATGTACTTTGAGAATTAGAAACTGCTTATTTTGAAAGTGAATATCAGGAGGGGACTAAGTAACTGAAAATTCCACTCACTCATCCGTAGAGGTCTTAGCCCCTTCCCTCGCTGCTTTAACAATGTAAGGCTTATGCAACTCTCTTGCTATTTAGTCTGTGAAGTAAAATGATAAGAAACAGACCATCCATTTTGTAGGGTTTAAAAAAAAGTAGTTGTGATCATTTCCTGCAGAGCTAGTTTAAAATTATACAAACTGATTGCATTTTTAAAAAACACACTCTCCTCCAACACTACTGAAATATATATATATATATATTTGACAGGCACCAGAGGGATATAAACTTAGATTGTTTATTTTTTGCTGAAAATGTGCAGAAGCCTAACCATGACACCCTGGCTGTATCCGGCATGGAAACATCTGCAATATGTATTCTGGGCACCGTTGGTGATAAGGACTTTTGCAGACAGATACAGGAGGGCCATTGAAATGGAAGAAAATGAAGTGCTTGCAGAATTTTGTGGGTCTTAGTTATGAAAAAAAAAATTCCCCTCCTTTTCCTCTCCCAAAGGCACCAAACTCATGCTGGAGTTCAACTGTTTGAGCATATACCTTGCCAACTTAGTGTTGACAGACCATTCAACTGTGGGGGTAAGGGCGATCACAACCAAGACCCACCATCGCCTCGCCCAACATCCAATTTCACACATTTTCCATTCAGAGTCACTTTATAGCAATCAGCAGTGAGGTCACGAACTGATTTGTCTGGGCCAATTGTAGCACCCCTACTGCCACCCTGATTAAAATCAGCTAACTCAACACAGACTAATGATCCAACTTGGGATCCTCCTGGTCTATATGGCTAAGTTATATACTGGGAAGTGAGGTGTCTGGGGAGATCAGGGCAAAATTATTTTTATCCTTTCCTGATTCAATGTTCTTACCCATGAGTTTGTTACTGTTCAAGCTATTTTGATACATTGCAATTGATATATAATTATTATTAAGAGCTCAATAAAGGTTTGACAACAGAATCATAGGGCCTTTTCTGTCAGTGTTGTGTGTGTTTAAGGAAACACTTGCTGAGTTTTACTGAAAAGGCCTCGTTAGTGTTTTACTGAAAAGGCCTCGTTAGTTTTTTCAGGATGTTTGCTATTTAACAGCCTATTAACAAGTTAAGCAGAGCAACATGCAATCAGGTAAAGATGAGATAATTACTGGTTTGAAACACTTGCTGGCAGGATCTCTCATTTATCTGGTGCTTTATAGAGAACATGGTGGATTCTCAGTTCATTCAAACTTAAGTCATTATTCAACTGTCTGAATGGAATTTCATAATGTTTCCTCTACAATTCAGAAGGTAAATATTTTGTCAACTGGGTGAAGGCCTCTTTCCTACTTGCTAAGGTTACTTTTATTACTGGGTGACCCTGACAGTACTGACATCAGAAGGACAAAAAGCCATTCCATTACTTTGCCTTTCATCTATTCACCAATTAGAATCCCATAATCGACTGTACAGAAAGCTTCACCGGTGGCTCAGTCAATAATTGTAATGCTGAGTGTCGATCTAAACCAAAAAGATCCCCGGTTTGATCCAGGGTCTGAGCTGAGTTAACTGATCTCAGCTGGGGTGGCAGTAGGGGCACTACAATCAGTCTCAGTCTCCCTGAGTTATCGAAAGGGAAAATCAGCCCGACTTCCTGCTCCTGATTACTATCGAATGGTTCCTGCTTGAAAATGCATGTGGGGAGATGAGGATCAGAATCAGGCATGATGTCCCTGTGGTCAAAGAGCCTGCTGACACTCGCTGTCTAGGCTCACAGATAAAGAAACAGAACGAAATACTTGCATTTATACAGTACTTCATCACATCAGCAAAATGTTTCAAAGTACTTCACACAATGAATTACTTTTGTGTTGTTATGTAATCAAACACAACTACCATTCTGCACTAGTAATGAAGCACAAACAGCAGTGAGATGAATGACTTAGGTAATCGGTTGTGTTATGTATTACCGGTTGAGGATGGAAGGTTGGTGAGAACACCTCCCTGTTCAGCTGAGAAGAGTGCCATCTTTAACATCCACCCAAATATTCTGAGGACAGCATTCTCTTAGTACTACACTAGAATGCCAGGCGAGATTATGTGCTTAAATCCAGGAGTGGAGCACAAAGACTCAAGGGTGAGGGTGCTACCAGATGAGCCAAGCCGACATGAACATTGGTCGCCTGGACCATTGCCTGTGGAACTATATTGCAGAATGATTTGGGATTCCTCAGCAGGGGAGAAGATTGAGAGGCGGAAATCATGATTAATTTGTTCCCTACACTCCTCTTTAAAAAAAAACTGTTGGTGCCACCACGCAAAAAAACGACCTAATCTGTTGCAAAACTCCTTCTGCACCAATGGCAAAAATATAAAATAAGCAACCTTACAAACAACAATTACCTTCAAGCCATGTCGAATATTCAATCCAAAAACACCTGACAGTAAGTTTGTTAGAAAGGTACCAAAAATAGCAATAATACCTTTAAAAACAAAGCTCCCAAAATAACATTGAAAATGAGTGCGCACCTCTCCTGGTGTTCTTTCCTCAACCAACACTACCAAACAAAAAGAGATTACAACTGTATCTATGCATTAGTCACCGCCTATAGAAAGGCGAGGGGAGCGTTGAAAACTGAGAAAGAAATAAAGCAGATAGCAGTTAGACTATTTTTCAAAGTCAAATTTCAACTCGTCATTTTGGGGGGAAAAGTCTGAATTTAAAAAGTGAACATTAGGGTCAATTTGAACAGGATACCATTTTCAGTTTGAAGTAACAATTGGGAAGAATACAGTCAACTTCACAAAATAAAGTCAGCTTTGTGAACCTTCCAAGTGGATTAAGAACATTCTGACCCTTTGCTATCTGACCTTGATGAAAATCACGTGACTCTCTCTCCATTCTCTAGTCAGCTAACGCATGCACTGCCCCACAAATCACAGGCTTATGCCTCATTAAACTTTTTCAGCTAAGGGCATCTATGGGTGTACAACTGCATTCCTCCCAACCCAAGCCTACGTGAATATGGGTTTAGCAGAAAATTATAGTTGGAATTCTATTAGCAAGAAATATTCATACATTAGCTATTAAATCAAGCAGGGATGGCTGTATTTGGTACTAACTGTTACAGTTGGAGAACACACTTGTTCAACAGAACATAAACAATCATAACTTGCAAAGACTGTTTTTCTTCATCTCAATACTGAGCCTTGTTGAGACTAGTCAATCAGCTGCCGTTAATGTGCAGCTAAGAACAGCACTGCAGAGTTCACAAATATTCTGTTTCAAATTATGGACTTCTATTCCACTAAGCACTGTGTTTCACACACTAGTTAACACACTTGTGTGCACTACTTAAACAAAGTCACACTGACCCATTTAAAATTCAGCAAGATTATTGCATTGTTTTAAAATCTGAAGGAAAAGTTTTTTTTCCACCAATTTTCTTCCTCCTCTCTTGAAGGCTCCAACTCATGCAGGGTACAGTTCTATGGGACACAGCATAGTGTTCAATAACTTGCAAAACAGCCCCTTACCAACTCCAGCTCTTTCAAACAGTGGATTTATTACAAACATCTGCAAAGAAGCTGACCCGACAATGTCGCTGAGATGTTTTGATGTGATCTGTGCTGAGAATTTTTCCTTCTGATTTTTTTCCCTTTCATCCTCCCCTCCTGAAGATGGTGAACTGTGCTGCTGTACTGTCCCACAGGTGCAACCAGCTCTCAGCAATCTTGCCCAATTGAAATTCTTCAAGTGTGAGACTAGACCGTGAGTGTTGGCAGGCCATGCAACCATGGCGGGGCGGGGCGGGGGCGCAGGGGGGGGTTTACTCACAGTCGAGTCCATAATCCTGTCGCAACCTAACGTTTACACACGTGCCCTTTCCAGCAAGGATCACTGCCCTGTGACAGTTAGAAGTGGCAGGCAATTGATTAATGGAGGCATCACAGCCAAGTCTGACCCTGTCCTCACTTAATGTGCATGCACACACTGGGTATCAAGCAAGAGTAGGAATCCCGGCCTAGACTTTTCCCCTTCCTAGCCCAGGGACACCAAAGCCAATGAAAGAACACTACTGCCTCAGCTGAGAGCAACTAATTCAGCCCAGTCCAGGCATTGACCCTTAAGTGTACGACTCAGTTCCACAGTGGCCAATGCACTTAACTGCTGAAGCATCGGGGTGCTCTACAAGAGATGTTTTCAAGCTGTAGATCACAATTTGCCAACAACAAATACAACTGCCTTTTGTAACTCCATATATGAACTTTCTTTTTCAATAATGGTTCCACACCAATCACCTCTGGCACTGGATCTAATTTCTAATTGTAATGATGTGTTTTCTTTACACACTAATAATTTTCCTATGAGAATGTTCAACCAAACAAATCTGGAGGATAGACTGCTCCCTTCAAACTTGCTGTCAGTTTGATGTATGGCAAAGGTAGGTGACACGATGACATGTCTAATTATCTTCATGAACGAGTCTTCATGTCATCATTTTTGGACAACAATTCAAAGGCTAATTATTTCCTCATTTCTTAGGTCCCTTCCTAACCCCAGCTCTTTCAAACAGTGGATTTATTACAAACATCTGCAAAGAAGCTGACCCGACAAAGTCGCTGAGATGTTTTGATGTGATCTGTGCTGAGAATTTTTCCTTCTGATTTTCTCCCTTTCATCTTCCCCTTCTGAAGATGGTGAACTGTGCTGCTGTACAGTCCCACGGGTACAACCAGCTCTCAGCAATCTTACCCAATTGAAATTCTTCAAGTGTGAGACTAGACAGTGAGTCTTGGCAGGCTATGCAACCATGGCAGGGAGGGGGGGGCGGGGTTACTCACAGTCAAATCTATAATCCTGTCTCAACCTAACATTTGCACACGTGCATTTTCCAGCAAGGATCACTGCCCTGTGATTAAAAATAGTTCCTCTGGTCATTTTCCCACTGCTCAGCCTAGGAGCATTGAAGTCAGCAGTAACCCCCTTACCGCCAGATTAGAGCAGGAACCATGGATCAACCCTAGTACAATCCTGGTCCGTAAATCTCAGTATAACTCCATTAATTGCATTTCATACAATGATACAGCACAGGTGACCATTTGGCCCATCATGCCTGTGCCGGCTCTTTGGTAGAGTTATCCAATTACTCCCACTCCCCTGCTTTTTCCCTGTAGCCCTGCAAATTTTTCCCCTTCAAGTATTTATCCAATTCCCTTTTGAAAGTTAATCTTCTTCCACCACTGTTGTGTATGTAATATGTGTGCTACTTTGAACCTATGGACAGGACTGCACTACTTGTAGGGCGTAGTGATACGCAGTACCACTCCTGGCCATAGGGGTATAAATAGTACTGTGGGTACTGATCTCCCCTCAGTTCCCGCCTGTGGGCATGAAGTAAAGATCTACGTGTAGTCCCTACCTCCAACCAGTAAAGACCTGTTTGAGTTATACGTTTAAGTCTTTGTGTTAATTGTTCAATACAATACACATACTTAACACTGGCGACGAGTCAGGTTCTTACCCTGCGGCAGTTGAAGAGAGGTTTCAAACATCACCACCCCACTAGAAGCGACAGGCTTTAGGACTCTGAAGCCTCCATCAGCGACTGAGCACTGGAATGCAGCAGCCATCCTGACAGCTTCCAGCGACTGACAGAAGTCTTTCTGCAGTTTCCTTGTTCAACCTAGGTGGTGGGGTAAGCCGTGCAGTGTTGGCTGCAAAGACAGGGCTGGGGAAGTTGGAGAAGATAAGGGCGATCGCAATCCCTGATAAGAGCCGCGGTGAAACGCGCGAGCGGGTAAGCCAGAGCCCGGGAGGGAGCGAGCAAGAGCCGCTTCGGTCGGGAGCCACTTCGCTATCCAGCGATCGCATCCGCTGATAAGGGCAGCACTCGGGCGATCGCGGCGAAGATAAGGGCCGCACTCGGGGGCTGAAGGGAGACGGCGTCGGGGGACGGGTGAAGACCGCCAAGCGCGGGAAAACCGCCATTTTGTGGGCGGAGGACGACGGCAAGAGCGGGAAGCCGCCATCTTTGATAACAAGTAAAGAAAATAAAATCTGAGAAATTGCAAATCTACAATGCCTAAACACGGGAATATTAGCACCTTTGATAGTGACCTCGAAGATTGGGCCATATATGTTGAAAGAGTAAAAAATTATTGTAAGGCCAATAAAATTCGTGACCAAGATAAAGCTCTAACATTATTAAATTTAATGGGTGCGAAGACATACGGGCAATTGAAACACCTGTTATCACCAGATGAACCGGCGGATAAGACGTTCGATGAGATTGTTACTGTCCTGAAAGATCATCTAAACCCCACGCCGCTGATGCTAGCGGAACGATTTAAATTTTACGACAGAAGGCAGCTACAGCATGAAAGCAATGCTGAATATTTGCTGGAATTGCGTAAATTAGCGAAATATTGCCAGTTTGGAACGGGACTGACAGAGGCACTTCGAGACAAATTTGTGTGTGGTTTATTTAAACAGGATACACAAAAGCGACTGCTCGAGGAGAATGAGCTGACGCTTGAGAAGGCGGTCACTATGGCAGCAGCACACGAAGCCGCAGCGAGAGGCACGGCAGTAATGCAGCTACGGTCACCGGAGCTCAGTGCACACAAATTGGGTGAGAGTTCTGGCAAATGTTATCGTTGTGGAAAGACAACGCATGATCAGAACCAGTGTTGGTTTAAAAACCAAGAATGTAGAACTTGTGGTAGGCTTGGACATATAGCTAGAGTATGCAGGTCAGCGAAGAAGACCAGCAACAAGAAGTCACCGCAAGGGAAATACGCAAAGGTACACAAGGTGGCCGAACAGGAGTCCGATTCAGACGCAAGCAGTATTGAACTGGCTAGCTTAAGGGTACTCAACGTTGGTAAGGGTGCAGACCTCCAGACAATTTGGGTTACTCTTCAGATAGAAGGAGTCCAAGTAAAACTGGAATTGGACACTGGATCGGCATTGACGGTCATAAATAAGAAAGATTACGGAAAGTTATTCCAACATATTCCCCTACAGGATACGGGGATTATATTGGAAACATACACGGGGCAAAGAGTGTACCCCATCGGGAAAATAGAGGTTGCAGTGGTCCACAAGGGCGAAGACAGTCAAATAATGGACTTATATGTGATATCTGAAGGAGGTCCTCCACTACGAGGACGGGAGTGGATTAGGAAAATGAATATGGACTGGCATTTCCTACAAACAATAACGAGTGAGAACTCGGTGAAGATAGTCGGCCCAGACTCTGGAACGGATGATGGTAAGCCCAACTCAGGTGCAAAAGACAAAGTTTCAGCACAGAATTCCACTGAGCAACAACAACATAGTTTAACTGTGGATTCTGAGTCTGGCAAGTCTACTGATGTGCCCATTTCTGAGGGACACCGGGCTCGAACTCAACTCCATTTCAAACTACAACAGCAATTAGAACAAATGCTTCGCCGTTTTGAGCAAGAGTTGAATGCAACGAAAGAGTTCTTTGATATAGAGTTGGAGAATCTGGAAAGACAACAGAAGCAGCTGATGGAGAAAATGGAGCAGGAGCACACAAAACGTCTGATGTCAGAGGAGTTAACGGTCAGCCAACTCCTGCATATGCTGAAGGACAGGACTCTGAAATGGGAAAAACTTGAACACGAACTTCAATATTCAAACGAAAGGGGTTCGGAGCTCTCAAAGGTTATTGGAAGAGCTGAGGTGGCAACACAGACTGAGATGACTGCAACAGAGCAGCCCTTGGATGCCAAAAGTACGCTGACTCACGTCAACGTAGAACAACAGACCGCTGAAACAGCTGCTCCGGTAGAGGGATTGAATAGTCCGATCAATCAATCTCCAAAAGAAGTTGAAGTAGTAAAATCTCAAATGAGGTCATTAGTAAACGACTTGCTGAAAGCCCAGAAAAAGCTGGATGAAGAGGTACGCATGAAGAAGTCTCTTCAGGAAAGATGTCTGGACTTGGAACAAAAGCTGGCTAACGCCCAGCTGGGTATGGAGGAAATAGAAGACCCTCTCGCTGGCCTAGATCAGGACGACACCGAATATTACTATGTCCTGTCCTGCCCAACTTGTAACTTCGACTCCCACCATACAGAAATCATGGAGGAGCACCGAAAGTCTACAGAACATCGGGAGAAGGTGGCTCTACTACGGAAAAAGGAGGAAGAGAAGGAGGAACTGCGCATGCAGCTGACGGAGCCCAGAGAGTCTCCAAGAAGCAGAAAAGGAAAAGTCGAAACAGAAGATGACCCATCTGAACCATTATTACCTCTACCAGATCACACACGTGGTCCCTCCGAACGGAGCCAATTCAGTTCGGAAGTTCAAACTGTTAAATCCATGGAAGGACTATTGAATGAGTCACTCCAGCAACGTGAACCGACTACACCACAGAGATTGAATCTGTGAACTGTTTTCCGCAGAGACTGAATCTGTGATCTGTTTTGACATGAAGTTATCTATGTATCTATGTTATTCTGTTATGTAAACCTGAAGTTATATATGTATATATGTTATTACGTTATGTTAAATGGGGAGATGACTGTAAAGCTAGGAAGGGAGGAATGTTGTGTATGTAATATGTGTGCTACTTTGAACCTATGGACAGGACTGCACTACTTGTAGGGCGTAGTGATACGCAGTACCACTCCTGGCCATAGGGGTATAAATAGTACTGTGGGTACTGATCTCCCCTCAGTTCCCGCCTGTGGGCATGAAGTAAAGATCTACGTGTAGTCCCTACCTCCAACCAGTAAAGACCTGTTTGAGTTATACGTTTAAGTCTTTGTGTTAATTGTTCAATACAATACACATACTTAACAACCACCCTTTCATGCAGTGCATTTCAGACCATAACAGCTCGCTGCATGAATTTTTTCCCCCTCATATCACCTCTGGTTCTTTTGCCATTTACCCATTCAGCCATTGGAGTAACTTTATTTCACTCCCTTATGGTGTAGTCAACCTATTTGAAAAAGAAATCAAAGCATTACGTTTGAAACTCAAGGTTTACTCTTTCTATGTATAAATATTTATAATGAGCAGACAGAGGGAGGTAAATAGTCACTAAACAAGATATCGCTGTGATGGGTGGCTTTTTTGAAGTCTTTGAAATCGAAGTCAAGGAATAAGATGAAGTTGAGCTCTTTGTAAACTGTCCAGATAATAAGCTTCATTATTTGTAATATTGGATGTGTATGTATCTAACCTCCCAAACACACATCTTAACGTCATTTAAAAACCGTTGTACATATTAAATGCTAACAAAGAACAATGCAATTTTCAATGGAAAGCATGTGACAATCTTATTTTATATCAATATCCCAAGGGAATAAACCATTTTGGGTAAATGACAGAACTATAAGAAATTAATAGCCAGTTTGATTCTCATGCTTTGAACCCTTTCTATGCCTTTGCCTGACCCCACATAATGCTGAAATGAGAAACTGTGCCACTTTCCAATGTTACAGCTTTCACCTTGAAGAGGGGAAAAAAAAATCAGCAAAAAAATGTAGAAAAATAAACAAAGCAGGATGTTGTCTAATTCTACTCATCTATCTTAGTCACACACTCTTGTATCAGATATACAACATTAACTTGCATTTATATAGCACCTTTAACGTAGTAAAATGTAATCAGACAAAAAATGACAACGGGCCAAAAAAGGAGACATTAGGACAGGTGACCAAACACTTGGTGAAGGAGGTAGGTTTTATGCAGTCTTAAAAGGAAGAGAATACAGTAAAGTTTGAAATGAAGAATTAAAACTGACATTCTATGGAAGGAGCAAAAAGCCACAGCTGGATCTGTGACAGGAACGCCATAAACACATTGGTCACTGGGTCAGCAGATCTGAGCCCAAAAGCGGTCTCAACCAACATCTGCACTTGCAGTATTTGAACTTTTACTGTTTCCAGTTTTACATAATGACAGAGAGATAAACATTGACTTGATATTGGGCAGGAGAGGTGACAAACATACCACAAGTGTAGTGCTTGACACATCAGCCAGTGACCAACATCAAAAGCATCTGGAGAGATTTTAGAGAGATGGCTCCAAACCAACAACCAAGGGGATAGTATGGATTTTTTTCTTGGTTGGTGGTATGGGGAGGAAAGAGAAATCAAAGAATCGTTTGAAATTCTTCTGTATGCAAATCAGAGCAGTGATGTCACAATGGTGTATGTACCTTATCAATGAAGACCCTAACAATAATAGCAGCCTCAGTGGCTCAGTAGTAAAACACACCACGTGGTGTGGTACTGAGCCATACAGACCAGGAAAGTCCCAAGTTCCATCAATGGTCTGTGCTGTGTTAGCTGATCTCAGGCTGGGGGGGGTGGTGCTGGGAATACAATTGGCCTCAGTGGCCCCGAGTTAGGGCATTTGGCAAAGGTTTCTTAGCTTGCAGAGTGTCAGACAGAGGAAAGAAGGGGATAACATTACAAGGAAAAAGGTGGAAACTGAACCATAAATTCCACCAGAAAAAATAAAATAAAAAAGACAATGTATCAGAAACTTATAATGAGGAACTGCCTGGATTGCAATAAGACATACAGAGCTAAAGGTCCCAGGGCCAATTCTCAATCTATGATGAATTAGCATATAGCTGGTTTCAGCTGGGGTGGCAGCTGGGATGCTACATTATGCCGGTGCCCTGGGCTAGGCAGAGATGGGGTTGTCATTGTTGATAGTGAGCCAGTGCCCTGGCTGTAAAGTCCAAGCTTGTGAAAGTCAGTTAGAAAGAACAAAATCAGGCTCGACTGTGGTGTCTTTCACCATTGAACCACCTGGCACTACCCACTATACATGAAGAATGGCCACTTAAGCAAGGTACAGAAGGGCTGCCAGTGTCCGTGGATCCAAACCACAGCAAAAGTCATGCTTTCAAAAGATGATGGGGAAAAAACGGGAGAAATTGGATAAAAGAAATGTGTTATTGTGGCAGAGCCACCAAGGGTCTCAGAACAATTAGTAATAATCCCTTTAACTACAGTATAGTGCAACCGCAGACTGCACCTTTAAACTGCCTGTTAACTGTACTGTATGGTGTTTTCCTGCACTCCACGTGATGACGTCATGACGCTGCTCACGTGACCACCAGTGGCGCGAAGAACGTGATGACGTGATGATGTCAGCTTCCAGAATCTTCCAGTAGTCGTCGAGTGCCCAGCAAGCTGTATAGACCTGTATACCGTTTCTCCTGTAGTTTCCCTGTTAACTTCGTTGTTCATTAAAACCTGTTGATTTGATTAATCGAGTCGAATACTTTATTCAGCTAGGAACCTCCGTTCCTACATTGGTGACCCCGATCTCGTCGGACAACTTTCGTCGAGGATGAACACGAACGCCGTCGCCCTTAAAATGCCGCAGTTCTGGGAACAGCAGCCTGCAGCATGGTTTTTCCAGGCAGAAGCACAGTTCGCTCTCCGGGAGGTCACAGCGGATGCGACCCGTTATTATTACGTGGTTGCCGCTCTCGACAGTGCCACGGCCTCGCGGGTCGTCAGCATCCTTGGAAGCCCACCGGAGGAGGGCAAGTACGAAGCGCTTAAAGCCCGTTTGCTACAGGTATTTGATCTTAATAAGTCAGAGCGGGCACGCAAGCTTATTTCCATGCCCAGCCTCGGGGACTCAAAACCGTCAGAGCTGATGAGTCAAATGCTCACGCTGTTGGGTGCGGAACCCCAATGCTTTTTGTTCCGTGAGCTTTTCCTCTGCCAGCTACCCGAACCGGTTCAGGCGGCATTGGCCAACACAGCCATCACAGACGGTGCTGAACTCGCTGCAGAGGCAGACAAGATATTTACTGTTACTCAGCAATGTTGTGCAGCCGCGAGGCGCTTTTCCCCCACGCGAGAGAAAACCAGCCCGCCCCAGCAGGATGGTGCGCGTACCACGCCCGTTTTGGCGCCAAAGCTCGATGCTGTCGGCCTTCCTGCCGTTTCCCTCAAGAAAACAACAACAAAAAAACTCCAACAAGCCCGCGTCCTCCCGGATGGATGACAAGGTCTAAAAAGCACAGCAAGTTAGCTATGGCGGCGGGCTCAGCGGGCAAACTCATTTATGTTACGGATTCCGTTACAGGCCGCCGGTTCCTGTGCGACACTGGCTCACAGTGCAGCATCCTCCCAGCTTCAAAGCTGGACCTACTATCCGGCAGCCAAGGGCCTTCCCTTGTGGCAGTAAATGGCGCGGCCATGCGTACGTTCGGGAAACGGACGGTAAACTTAACCTTCGCCGGTCAACGTTTTATCTGCGACTTTATTACAGCCAAGGTCTCACAGGCCATCCTGGGGGCCGATTTTTTCTGCGCCAACGGTCTGCTGGTCGACGTCCAACACTGCCGACTCATTAATGCGTCCACTTTCCACGCAGTGCCCTGCCACCGCAGCACTGCCGTGTCCTGGTCGGTGGCCTGCGCGGTTCCGTCGCAAGACGGCTTTACGCGCCTGCTCGGCTAATTCCCGGAGCTCACCAGGCCCACTTTTTCGGCTACAAGCACACGGCACGGGGTGGAGTACCATATCTCCATGACCGGAGCACCAGTTTACGCTCGGGCGCAGCGATTAGAAGCCGGCAAGCTGGCAGCCGCAAAGGCCGAGTTCCAGACCATGGAGCGCCTCGGGATCATCCGGCGTTCGAACAGCCCTTGGTCTTCCCCACTGCACATAGTCCCCAAACCAGGCGGCGGATGGCGACCTTGCGGGGATTACAGACATTTAAACGACGCCACGACACCGGACAGGTACCCTATTCCCCACATCCAAGATTTTTTGGCTCATCTGGCTGGAAACGCTATATTTTCTAAAGTGGATCTCGTTCGTGGATATCACCAAGTTCCGGTGCATCCTCCAGACGTCCCCAAAACGGCAGTCATCACTCCGTTCGGCCTTTTTGAGTTCCTCCGCATGCCATTCGGTCTGAAAAATGCTGCTCAAGCATTCCAGCGTTTGATGGACTCTGTATTACGGGACCTACCCTTCATTTTTGTCTATTTGGACGACATCCTAATAGCCAGTAAGGATTCGACAGCTCACATGGCCCACTTATGTACACTTTTCGCCCGACTCAGCCAACACGGCCTTATTGTCAATCCGGCCAAATGCACGTTCGGAGTATCCTGCCTTGATTTCCTGGGACACAGGATTACCCCAGAAGGCGCTGTCCCACTTGCCACCAAGGTAGAGGCAGTTACCGCATTCCCGCAGCCTCGCACGGTCAAATCCCTGCAGGAGTTCTTGGGGATGGTAAATTATCATCGTTTCGTCCCCAAAGCGGCCCGGTTGATGCAACCGCTGTACGAAGCACTAAAGGGAAAGGCGGGCAAGGATGTTCTCACTTGGACACTGCAAATGGACCAGGCGTTCCGCGATACCAAGGCGGCGTTGGCAGACGCAACTATGCTGGCACACCCACGTCCGGGCGCGACTGTGGCCCTCACTACGGATGCCTCCGACTACGCCATTGGAGCAGTTCAAGAGCAATGGGTCGACGGGGGTTGGCAGCCGTTAGCCTTTTTCAGCCGCCAACTGCGCAAGAACGAGCGAAAGTATAGCACTTTTGACAGAGAGCTGCTAGCCCTGTTTTTGGCCATCAGGCATTTCCGTTTCCTCCTAGAAGGCCGCCCATTCACTGCCTTCGTGGACCACAAGCCGCTCACCTTCGCCATTGCCAAAGCGGCGGAGCCTTGGTCAGCTCGGCAGCAGCGCCACCTCACGTTTATATCCGAATTCACGACGGATTTGCGGCACGTGTCGGGCAAGGATAATCTTGTGGCAGATTGCCTTTCCCGAGTACCAGTCCAGGCAGTCCACCTGGGCATCGATTTCGTCGGACTGGCAGGGGATCAACTGGCAGACCCAGAGGTACAAGCGTTTAGGACCACGCCTTCCAGTTGGCAGGTTGCAGACGTGCCGTTTCAAGAGGCAGGAACCACGCTCTTGTGCGACACTTCCATGGGAGTGCCCCGGCCCATTGTGCCGGTCGAATGGCGCAAGAAGGTATTCCAGGCAATCCACGGGTTATCTCACCCGGGGATGCGGGCTTCTCAACGGCTAATGGCCCGCAAATTCGTTTGGAAAGGCATGCATCTGGACGTCCGGGACTGGACAAACAATTGCGTCGATTGCCAAAAGTCCAAAGTTCACCGTCACGTCAAGGCCCCGCTGGCAAACTTCCCGGTGCCTGAGCGCCATTTCGACCACGTTCATGTGGATTTAGTAGGCCTCCTTCCCGGGTCACGTGGATTCACACACCTCCTGACAGTCGTAGACCGGACCACCAGGTGGCCAGAGGCGATTCCATTGGCTGCCACCACCGCAGCAGACGTAGCTAGGGCATTTCTTTCGTCGTGTGTAGCTCGTTTCGGGGTGCCATCGGACATCTCCTCGGACCGCGGTCCGCAATTCACCTCAGAGCTGTGGAATGCAGTGGCACAAGGCCTGGGTACCAAGCTGCACCGTACCACCGCGTACCATCCGCAGGCGAATGGCCTGTGCGAAAGGTTTCATCGGTCCCTCAAAGCGTCCCTCCGTGCCAGCCTGCGAGGACCCAACTGGGTGGATAGGCTCCCATGGGTGATGCTAGGCCTCCGGACAGCAGCAAAGGAGGATCTTCAGTCTTCATCGGCTGAGCTGGTTTATGGCCAGACACTCAGAGTGCCAGGTGACTTCCTCCCGCCACACACCGAACCATGGTCTGCAACTCAACAGCTCCTACTGCATCAGGAGGCGGCTAGGAATTTCCGGCCCATCCCAACCTCGCAGCACGACCTGCAGAGGCCTCACGTTCCGACGGAGCTCATGAGTTCGGACTATGTCTTTATTCGGCAAGACGGTCACAGAGACCCACTCAAGCCGCCGTATACCGGACCTTTTCGTGTCATCTCATCAGGGGAAAAGTTCTTCACAGTCGAAGTCGGTGGAAAGTCTGATACTGTTTCGGTCGACCGGCTCAAACCAGCCCACCTGGATCGGACTGAGCCTGTCGTGGCTGCCCTACCGCCTCGCCGTGGCCTACCGCCGTTAGCCACCAGACCAGCTGTGCTTCAACCCACTGCCGAACAGCCTGATTCGACCTCCGACGCGCCTGCACCTCTGACCACCGTTTCTGCCTCGCCCAAGACGCCGTTTCTGTCGCAACCCGGCACTGGTTCTTCGAATAACGCCCCGTTCCCGCTGCCTGAGTTTCGCCGCCGTTCGGCCAGGATCATTAAGCCTCCTACTCGGTTGACAATGTCTGTTAAAGTGGATTCTGGGGGGGCGCCTGTGGCAGAGCCACCAAGGGTCTCAGAACAATTAGTAATAATCCCTTTAACTACAGTATAGTGCAACCGCGGACTGCACCTTTAAACTGCCTGTTAACTGTACTGTATGGTGTTTTCCTGCACTCCACGTGGTGACGTCATGACGCTGCTCACGTGACCACCAGTGGCGCGAAGAACGTGATGACGTCATGACGTCAGCTTCCAGAATCTTCCAGTAGTCGTCGAGTGCCCAGCAAGCTGTATAGACCTGTATACCGTTTCTCCTGTAGTTTCCCTGCTAACTTCGTTGTTCATTAAAACCTGTTGATTTGATTAATCGAGTCGAATACTTTATTCAGCTAGGAACCTCCGTTCCTACATTATCCTATAATTGTACAGGACAAATGTCACATATAACCTCTCTAGATTGACAAAAAGTGCTACAGGCTGGCTATGGTTAGAAAAAGGAATTGAGCTTATATGGATATGTATAGACAGCAGTGATCCTCTGCTGCTGATATAGGTTGGGATATATGGAGGGCAACAAGTTGGAGTTGAACAAGAGATTCAATGTCTTGCAGCTTTGTTTCATTAATTTCTGTCCGGAGATTAAATGAGTGGGGTAGAGTCCATGATTGGGTCGACTATACATGGTCTATTGATGAAGTGGGCTTGCTGGGTTGAATGGCAATTTTTTCATTTTATAATTCTTTATGTTAATGTAAAAACATCTACTGTTAACTGAACCACACGTGTAACAGTGCATGGAGTGAGAAGGAGCCAAGGTTAAATTCATCAAGATATGTCCTGTTTACAGCCTCCCTGCTGGGACAAGGATAATCAAGCTTCAAACCGGGAAATTACTGACAACTCAGCAGTTGAGACTGAGGGTTTGCTCATCTGCTCCTGGAATGTGCCACCTTGTCACATTCACTCCAGCCGAGATACATCACAGAACAATCAGACCGTCATAATTACTGCGCCACTGGACTGGGAGATTAAACAGAGCCCCAGACTCTCTTCAATTCCTTGATGCGTACAAGCAGAATACAATCCTAACACTGGGGTAGATTGTCAACTTGCCATGCAGGGTTTAAACTGGCCTTGTTGTGGATCAGCCGCTGTTATCGTGATCGCCCAAAGTCAATGGAAATTAAAATTAGGTAGTTTTGGCAAGTTGAAAATCTACCATATTGTGACAAGGACAAAAAAAGGTTCAGATTTTATTCTTAAAACAGTGAAGAGCCATTGAATCCAATATTATACTCTACACGTGGCTTGGCTGAGAAACAATATAGATTGTCCATTCCGCGGAAGTTGTGTTGTCCATGGAGATGGGCAGTATCAAACAAGAGCGGCTGCTGTTAGGATGGGAAATGTTGCAGTTTCAAAAAGAAAAATTTCCTCTCCCCCTGTGTTCCTGGCTGTCGCACTTGCCAAAGGTCACCACTGCCAACATTTGCTTTTGGTTGAAGCTGCAGGGTGCCTGAACCAATACACAGGGAAGTTAAAGTTCCCTTGGCTGTTGTGTGCCAATACATTTTGACATTTTCAGCCAGTTGAATCTGAAAGTATTCCTACTGTGCCAAGAATAAAGGGGAATGCAATCTATCTGTACCCTCCGGTGGGTACCAGGCATTCCCAACAGCTGTCCAAGATGTACAGTTGGCCTCAGAATCAACAGCTTCACTCTCTTAGTTTGATGTTTATAGCAATGAAAGTAAACAAGATGAAGCAGTGAACAAGTTAAATAAATCTGTGTATTAAATGAGAGTATACAAGTATGAAAGATGATCAAATGATAACTCTCCTGCTGGAGGCACCATCCAGTGTGGTACTCAGCTATACAGATCACAGTTTCAATCCCTAGCTTGTGCCAAGTTAGTTGATTTCTGCCAAGGCATCAGCTGGAGCGCTACAATTGTTGTCAGGACCTCTGGGCTAGGAAGGTGGGGGGAAATAAGAAGTTAAAAATCAGCCAGGGTTCCCACTCCTGATTGCGACCAGCAATCCCCGCTGGATGTACACATACATACCTGGCAGACAATGACAGGAGCAGGCTTGACAGCGATATCCTCCATTGAAGAAAAGCCTGTTGCCACTCACCGTCAAAGCCTTTTGGGTAAGGTACCGGAAGGTGGCTAGTGCCTATGTAATTGTGCCCAGCATGAGTCAATATCTTCAGAAATGGGGAGGGAAGGCAAAGGGACTATTGAGGGGGAAAAAAGAACGGTTCACAAATAGTCTTCAAAAATGTGCTCTGGAAGCTTTTTGTTCAATTACGAATGCACAAGATAAATTGATGTTAAAACAGATAGTGTAGTTTACAAATAGCATAATGATGAAAATCATAGTGCAGAGTTCTCCCTTCCAGTCTCTTCACAGTAGAAAGTGCCCTTTTAATGATAAATGATCATCTAATTTTCCTCACAATATATGGTTCGATCTAACTGTGTTCTCTAACTGTACTCGTTTGCAGGAGTAGAACGCTGCCCAGTCTTCACGTGTCGCCTCTCACTATTGACAGCAACTCTTCTTAGAAACATTTAAGCATTGTTAGAGTCTGGTAGTTACATGTAAACATATCAAGAGTCCACAAGACACAATGAACTCACTGGTAGCTTTCCTAACCTTTACTAGCATTCCTAAACCTCGGAATTCTATTCTTCCAATTTTTTGCAATCTCCCAAAATGATGAAAGCTTCATGTGTAGTGAGCATTCCTCAAGTTCACTGGTTACAGCTGGTCCACTGCACTGAGTCACTGCTTCGTACAAATGCATCTTTAATTGTTGTTTTCTTCGTAAACTGCTGAAATCAGTGCGTATAATTAAAATGGAACGCGTACTCATTGAACTGAAAAGGAAAGCTAGGAGAAACCTAATAATGAAACAAAAAAAGCAGTTGCAGCAAAGTTATCAGCCAGCAGGTAATTAAAGATTTAGTGCTGCTGAAAATTTAATTAATTGGCTTTTCTTCAAAGGCAGTGAGGGTGTTGAATTGTTAGTGCAATGTTCTTCAGCCTTTGTGACATGGGCTCAAATCCAGAACAGACTGGACAAAACTTTACTCTATCGACAGTCCTGCAGGGTGAATTGTGTCTGGGAAGCTCCCATTGTCCCAGATGATAAATACATCAACAGATGTGATAGTGAGCCATACAGACTGTGAAGATTCCACATTCGATCCCTGGGTTATGCCGAGTTAGGAGATCCCAGATAGGTTGGTGGTCTACAACTGGCTAAGGACATGGAAAAGAAAATCAGGGTATCCAATTCCAGATCACTTCCAGTGACTCCTACTGTTAAGTGAATGTGTGTAGATGTCTAGCAATGGTACAGGTTTGTGCTGGTTTACAATGCCTTCACAGTTGAATAGCCTGCCAATCTCACCATCTGGACTCTCACATGAAGAATAGCTACTGGGTAGAGGTGCTGAAAGGCACCAGGGTGCTGGGGAACTGTATCCTAGTGACAGTCAACACCTTCAGAAGAAGAGAAGGCAAAATTGGACTAAGTTTAAAAAGAGTTTTAGGGAAGTCCCAGGCCAATTCCTGATGTACACTGGGTTCACGGAGCAAAAATTGCACAATTTAGGAGCGAAGCTCTAGGCATGGCTCGTGAGAGAATTGAAACCTCTGGCAGCAGGAGGTGCTCTTCTGAGGCTGGGGTTAAAGATCATTGTGAGGAGAGTAGAGTGAACCTTACCGTTGATATCTGACCTTGATGCTAAAAATGGGGAAGTGTTCCAACTCCCGGTGATAATGTCCTTCCTCTTGATGAGCATTTACTATTCAGTAAAAGGTTTTTTTGGAGGGGAATTTTGTACTCTGATGTTGAGGGGGTACATGGAAACTGAACTTTTGTTTCCTACCAGGAGGTTATTGCGATGCAAGACTGCTCCCTCTAAACTGCCTCAATGTTGCTTTTTTGGGATTCTTTTGTCCATTTAAAAAAAGAGTTAACCTTTTCTAAGTTTTGGGTTTTAAAGCGAAGTGGATTTGCGCAAATTTAAAAAGGAAGGCTGCTGATTGAAGGCATATGGAGTGGTTTTATTATATTCATTCATGGGATGTGGGCATCGCTGGCCAAGGCCAGCATTTATTGCCCATCCCTAGTTGCCCTTGAGAAGGTGGTGGTGAGCCGCCTTCTTGAACCACTGCAGTCCATGTGGTGAAGGTACTCCCACAGTGCTGTTAGGGAGTGAGTTCCAGGATTTTGAGCCAGCGATGATGAAGGATCGGCGATATACTTCTAAGTCAGAATGGTGTGTGACTTGGAGGGGAACTTGGAGGTGGTGTTCCCATGCACCTGTTGCCCTTGTCCTTCTAGGTGGAAGAGGTCGCAGGTTTGGGAGCTGCTGCCGAAGAAGCCTTGTCAAGTTGCTGCAGTGCATCTTGTAGATGGTACACACTGCAGCCACGGTACGCCAGTGGTGGAGGGAGTGAATGTTTAAGGTGGTGGATGGGATGCCAATCAAACAGGCTGCTTTGTCTTGGATGGTGTTGAGCTTCTTGAGTGTTGTTGGAGCTGCACTCATCCAGACAAGTGGAGAGTATTCCATCACACTCCTGACTTGTGCCTTGTAGATGGTGGAAAGGCTTTGGGGACTCAGGAGGTGAGACACTCGCCGCAGAATACCCAGCTCTTGTTGCCACAGTATTTATGTGGCTGGTCCAGTTAAGTTTCTGGTCAATGGTGACCCCCAGGATGTTGATAGTGGAGGATTCGGCGAGGGTAATGCCGTTGAATGTCAAGGGGCGTTGGTTAGACGCTCACTTGTTGGAGATAGTCATTGCCTGGCACTTGAGTGGCACGAATGTTACCTGCCACTTATCAGCCCAAGCCTGAATGTCATCCAGGTATTGCTGCATGTGGGCAAGGATTGCTTCTTATCTGAGGAGTTGCGAATGGCACTGAACACTGTGCAGTCATCAGCGAACATCCCAACTTCTGACCTTATGATGGAGGGAAGGTCATTAATGAAGCAGCTGAAGATGGTTGAACCTAGGACACTGCCCTGAGGAACTGCTGCAACAATGTTCTGGGGCTGTGATGATTGACCTCCAACCACCACAACCATCTTCCTTTGTGCTAGGTATGACTCCAGCCAGTGGAGAGTTTTCTTCCCCAATTCCCATTGACTTCAGTTTTACTAGGGCCCCTTGATGCCACACTTGGTCAAATGCTGCCTTGATGTCAAGGGCAGTCACTCTCACCTCCCCTCTGGAATTCAGCTTTTTTGTCCAGGTCTGGAGCCAAGTGGTCCTGGCGGAACCCAAATTGGGCATCATTTAGCGGGTTATTGGTAAGTGCCGCTTGATAGCACTATCGACGACACCTTTCCATCACTTTGCTGATGATTGAGAGTAGACTGATGGGGCGGCAATTGGATTTGTCCTGCTTTTTATGGACAGGACATACCTGGGCAGTTTTCTACATTGTCGGATAGATGCCAGTGTTATAGCTGTACTGGAACAGCTTGGCTAGAGGCGCGGCTAGTTCTGGAGCACAAGTCTTCAGCATGACAGCCGGGATGTTGTCGGGGCCCATAGCCTTTGCTGTATCCAGTGCGCTCAGCTGCTTCTTGATATCACGTGGAGTGAATTGAATTGGCTGAAGACTGGCTTCTGTGGTGGTGGGGACCTCAGGAGGAGGCCGATATGGATCATCCACTCGGCACTTCTGGTTGAAGATGGTTGGAAACGCTTCAGTCTTGTCTTTTGCACTCACGTGCTGGGCTCCACCATCATTGAGGATGGGGATATTCATGGAGCCTCCTCCTCCTGTTAGTTGTTTAATGGTCCACCACCATTTGGAGAGTGTGTATTAAAGCCAGGTATTGCTACTGTTACCCAGAATGGTTGTGAAGAATACAGGAGTCAATATCTCATCCCAGGAGGTCCCAACAAAAATTCACACTCTGGAAGGATGAAAGGTTCCTTCCTGTTGAGCTTTGTATGACGTTAGGTTCAAAGGGAGGGGGTGGAGTAGGTTTAGCCCAATGTGAGCGATCAGGTTTAAAAAAAAAATTAGACAGCATTCTGTGGATACTTTATGATGGCTTAGAAGGTCAGAAATGCTGGAAGAACAATTAGAAGGCCTCTTAGAATCATAGAATCAATCTTGTTTAAGTCAAGCAAGATGCCCCACTGATGTGGGGGAAAGGTGGGGTGTTTAAAGCAGAGCAAAATACAGGGCAATGGGAGAAAGCTGGAGAGCAGGATTAGTTTTGGATTGCAGTATCAAAGAACTAGCAGAAGTTATGAACTGAATGGTCTCCTTCTGTGCTATAAACTTGTGGTTCTGTGGAGTTCCATCTTTTGTATCATTACACGAAGATAAGTTGTATTCATTGAACTAAGTGAATGTGATCATCCGTTGCTCCGTATGTTCACTTGCTGTGAAATAAAGCAGCTTAATGATTCTGTGCTTCACCAAGTGTTTGCTTGGCCCGCTCTTGCAGAAATTGAAGAAGTACACATACAAGAGACACAAATAGTCTGTTCAGGTCACATGAGGGTATTATTGTTATACTTCCGGGTTACGGTTACAAGTACATCAAAGACAATGTGACTCAACTCCCATAAAAACACGCTCAGACCACTTTTGGGAGCAAATGGCTCCACTGAACTGAAGAA
The DNA here is from genome assembly GCF_052327205.1 of Somniosus microcephalus. NCBI lineage: Eukaryota > Metazoa > Chordata > Chondrichthyes > Squaliformes > Somniosidae > Somniosus > Somniosus microcephalus. The sequence goes on along the minus strand of NC_140989.1, from coordinate 285,534,355 downwards.
AGTACCTATGGTAAACTTGAATTTGTAATGCCCGATAATCTGTGCTTTAATCTCCCAGTCTCAGAAGAGCCCCAACATAATGTTTATATTTCCCACACCAACCGTGCACGTGGATACTTGGATCAAAGTCATTTTGTGCTGTAGCGTTTTATTCAGAGCATTTCGTAGTTTAATCCTTTAAGAATACCAGAAGAAAATTGTTTTGGCATACCAGCAATCAGAGGGGTCTGGTGATCCGTCTCTCCTCGTAGACAAAGATTTAACAAAAATCATGTTGGAGGCTTGGGCAGGCATCAAAGTATCCAACTGTCTAAGACAATAACTGAATAGTCATTTTGTTTTAAACCCTGTTATACTGAGACAGACGTAAGTAATTAAAGCTCAGTTCTATCCTCAGTGTAATCGTAGATGAGATAAAGGATCCTTCATGATTAAAGTTGGAATTTGTGTCCAATTGAACAAAGCTGTTGGCATGAAACATTTGCAGTGACCATCAAACCTACGCCATAGAGCTTGCTGTTTTAGCCTACCTGAGTGCGTGCACTAATGCTCTGGCAAACCGAGGGGTGTCCATCTCTATCCATAGATGTAGGTGTCAGGACACCAGTTGGGTGTACAAGGTCACTGATGCAGCCTGGCCTCCACTTGGCATTCCTCCCATTCACCCATGCCTTCTTCCTACAAAAAGCTCCCATGTATGGTGATACTTCTTGGGAAACCCGCTCTAGTACTGATGGAGCCATATAAAAAAAAAAGAACAAATGCCACAAAGAACCCTGAAAGACCATGTGGCAACAGAAGAAAGATGTCGCACAAATGGCCTGGAAATTGTTTGTTGAGTCTTATTAGGCCCCTTTAAATTTAATTAATTATTTAGCTCAGTGCCCAACAACCCCGAGTACCCATTATATAGATGATAAGTACACTGTGCACACGCACACTGGATCATCAGGAAATTGGGTGCACGTCAAAATAACATCAGCTAGGCTTCAATTCCAATGAAGCTCCAGCACTGTTCAAGTGGGAACTTCTTGCCATCAATTTTTTTCCTACGGATACACACCACAGAAATCTGGTGCAATGGATTTGTGTCAATGTAAATGCTTGACTCCAGCAGTGCAGATTGATGTTCTTTTCTGGCTGTGGGTAGGCCGAGTGCTCCACGCTCTAATACAGAGCAGTAGTGTGCGTTTCCGACACCTGACAGCCAGTCAAAACAGTGCTCTTTGCTGCCATAGTCAGGAATTTACATTGCTGCTCCAACTCGTTGCTACCAGGGGCACAGATGGGTCCTGGCACCTCAGCAGGCAAACGGGGTCGTGCGGTAAATGCAGCGTAAATCAACACTGAATAAATAACGTCCCGCAAAATAAGCTCTCGAGAGAAAAAGCATTTTTTGGGGCGGGTGAGGGGAGGAGAGAAAAAGGACAATTTCAACATCAGTCAGAGATTCCCAGTGTGAACTCCGTATCAACTAACTGACAAAGAATGTAGGCTTGGCAGATGAGTGTTTGTACTTGACAACTGGTAATAAATCACATTAACAGACCTATAAATCTAATACTACATCCTTTACATAAATTTGGATCTAATTTTTCTTTTCAAATTCCCCCCCCCCAATTTTCCCTCTGGCTTTCTCCCCCTTACCTCTCAGGCAGTAGTGCCCCTCAAGTAATATACCCAGAGCGTTCACTCTTCATGTGTGAACCTCAACACCAAATGTCAGCAGACTATTCAACCATGTTGTGGGGAGGTGTCATCACAATTCAGAATGATCCTGTCCTCATCAAATGTCCACACTCCCATTAATTCCAGCACAAACCGCTTAAGTCATCATGAGTGGGATCTCCAGCTGAATTGTTTTCTCCCCACCTGGACCAGGTATCATGAAGCCAATTTTAACCCCTCTACCACTGCTCCAGTTAACTCAGTACAGACCTAGACCATCGCTGGCCTGGGCACATTTACCCAATTGAGCTATGAGTGTGGACACAAAATACTTTCATGTGCCATTTAAAGGTTGAATTATTTAATTTCATTGTCAACAGATGTGTCCCATTTTATATCTAGTACTGATGATCCGTGTCTGATAAGGCAGCCCTCTGGCCAAAATGTTTCCTTTGAAAGGAGCAGACGTTCCTAAATCCTCAGTAAATCCAGAGAAATATTCCTGAGAAATCCACTGTTGCCGGGATCTTCCCACGTGATTCAAAAAGCAAAACACAGGTGTCCACTGCCTTGTTCAAAAGGAAATACCTCACTGATTAAAACTCAAATCACAGCAAGAGTTGAATCTCAAATTGTAACTAGATCAGTCAAAATGATATAACCTGTACCCAGTGCTCACAGTCCCTGCATTGAATAGTCCAGTTTCTCATGTAATCTAATGCAACTTTAGCTTTGCACAGGAAGCAACTCACTCCCTTAGGGAAAAGCACAGGAGACTAAATCTTTCTGCACAAATCTCTCTCAGGGTTGTTATAAATGTGGAATTTATATGGGGAAAACAAATGATGTGATAGTCGCAGAAAAGGCCGTCCGTATCTGTGTCAAAGTCTTTTTCAGAACAACGTGTGCAAGAAATGATCTCATCATGGTTCAAAGTTTGGCGTCTATCAATATAGGTACCATCACTCCCCAATGGCTCAGTTGTAAATGCATAGTCCAGTGTGAAACTGAATCATACAGACCATGAAGATGTCAGAAATAACAACAGAAAATGCTGGAAAAACTCAGCAGGTCAGGCAACATCCGTGGAGAGAAATTTGAGTTGACGTTTCGGGTTGGACCCTTCTTCAAAACTGGAAAGAAAAGAAACTGGAAAAGTTTTTCCAGCATTTTCTGTTGTTATTTCGGATTTCCAACATCTGCAGTATTTTGCTACCATGAAGATGTCAGGTTGTGTTCTGAATTAATGGATAAGCATGATGGCAGTACGGTCATTACAATTGGCCTTGTCACCTCTGAGCTAAGGAAAGGGGAAAACCAGATAGGGTCACTGCTTCTGAGTGAAATCTAGTGGCTCTTGCTGGTGGGAGAAGTTAGGAAGAGAGGAGAAAACACAGAGAAAGAGACAGATAGACAGAGAGTATGTGTAAGTATGAGAAAGTATGTGAGTGTGAGAAAGTGAGTGTGAGTGAGACAGACAGAAAGAAGTCAGGAATGAGCTCAGTCATGATGCTCCCACAACTGCATTGCCTTTCAACACTCACTAACCAGGCTTAAACATAAAGAATGGCCACTTTGGAAAGGTACTTGAAGGTGAGGCAAGACAAATACATCTAAAAAAGTAGATACCATCCCATGGTTATTGCTTAAACTCATTTCAACTGAAGGCCAATGAAATCTTCAGCTTTAAGCTGCAGCTTTAATAAAGGATGGTAACCCCATGAAAAGTTTTCAGGCACTCTTTCTAACAATCCCAATCACGTCAAGATATATTTGTGTCACTCCAAAGTAACACAGTGCATGTAAAATCTTTATTATCAATACATAGCACATGTATTGCTTGGTCATTTTCCAAAACAGCGATGATTCCCCTTTAAAACATTTTGAAGAAAATTCTTACAATTGCACACAGATTTGTTTCAATAGTCGACCACAATCCTGTCTCCCAGTAACCGTGAAATATTATTCATAACAATACCATGATTTATTTTTCATGGTTTTATGAATTTTCAACAGGATTCACTAAACCTCTTGGAGGTTATGCTTTCGCAATTAAACATGTCAGCATCTTTTTTTGCCAACTTTTTCTTCTCCTCTCCTGAAGGAAGTGACTCTTGTTGGGATCTGGTCCCATGGACATTGGCTGCTATTCAGTACCACTCCCAAGTGGCCACTCTTCATGTGCAACCCAAACAGTAAGTAGCAGTGCCCAACGCATTACCGGCACCCGGCTACCGACCATAGAGCACATATACCAGAAACGCTGTTTACGGAGGTCACGGACCATCATCAAAGACCCTACCCACCCCAGCCACAGTCTGTTCGCCCTCCTGCCATCTGGGAGACGCTACAGATGCATTCACACCCGAACGACCAGATTTAGGAACAGCTTCTTTCCCAGGGCTGTCATCCTACTGAACTCCACAAATAAACTCTAAAGCCTGCACATCTGCCAATGCACTTTATTATGGTTATGTTTATATGTTAATGTATTACAAGCCAAATGAATGTTGAATGTTTAAATGTCTTAATCTAAATGTACACTCTCGGGAGCCACAAGCCTACATTTCGTTGTACTGCACTTGTGCACTAACAATGACAATAAAGTTGATTATGATTATGATTATTATGATTATTCAACTGTGGGGGGCATCACAACCGAGCCCAATCCTTTTCTCAGCCAGCGATTGCACACGTGAACTTTCCAGCATAAGTCACTGAATGGCGATCAGCAACAGGAACCCCAGCCTCGGGGGCACTGAGGACAGTTGTAGCTTCCCAGCTGCCTCACCACAAAACATTATTATTTTTCCTCACAAACTGGAACTATATTATTATGCTGCCTTTAGGACAGAGAAGAGAAATCTGCTCCAGTCAGCCAGCTGCGTCAGTCTGAGCTGCTCCGCTACACCAAACCTGGATTATATTTCCATGCTGTACTGTTGAGCATTATTACTGCAGTTTCCTGTGCCCTGGATTTCTCAAAGGAACATTATTAAAATATCCACAATTCCCAGCATTACCCGCCTAGATTTGACCACCCAAATCGAAAGGAATTAGATAAACGCTCAGTTCGTTATTGGCTCTCCCCTCCCCAATCTCTTGTAGACTGACGTTGACCCTCTAATGCAAGGGAACAACAATTTCCTACAGATAAAACAAACAGGAATGGCTTACAAATGAAAAATTCACTCCACATCAACAAAGGGTTTAAACCACGTATAGCAACACTAAGTAATTGCAAACAGATTGCCCAAAGTATTATCTCATTGTTTGAAAATGTTACCCAGTTCATGTAAAGCCCTTAAGCTCAGCTAACTTATTTTTTTTGCATATCCTCCAGTAATTTTTTTCTTCAAAAGGTTGTTTTCTTTGGATTCCTGGGAGTGCGGTCAACACAAAGCTAAATGCAAAATGTCCAATCACAGATGATTGCTGGTCTGTGCTGTTCCGCTGCACCAAACCTGGATTACATTTCCATACTGTAGTCACTAGAATTAGATACAGCTCACTTTCTATCTGTTAGCATTGTGGTCCTCTTGTTTTATTTACAAAACCTGAATCTCACACAGATTACCTTAGAATGAAAGGTTTGGCACATTGAGCTATATCAGAAATGCCTTGTTACAAATACATTTCATATTACCTATATTACAGAGTAGATCTCTAATATTTTCCTTTTTCTCACCGATGGGGTCGGGCTCCATGAATGCCCCTCCGTTCAAGTGGCTGTTCTTCATGTGTGAGCCTAGGCAGCAGGCTCACACATGAATGGTAGCAGGCTGTTTGAAAATGTGGGCATCAGAGGTTAACTCCATCTTTTCAGTGCCCTATATCCACACATGCCCACTTTCCAACAGAGCTCACTGCATGGCAATCAGGAGCTGGACATTGGCCGATTCTTACCCTCTCGTCCAGTGGTACTGAGGCTAACTGTTGTGCCCCAACTGCTGACCTGGCTGAAATTAGCTAGCTCAGCACAGACCGGGATCAAACCTGGGCCATTCTTGAGTCAGCATGGTTCAGTTTCACACCATGTGGTACATGTACCCATCAGGGGAGTGTGCAGAATAGGTTTCTCACAAGTTAGTGAACAGGTGACTGGAGGGCACAGTGGGGTTACTGCACTGCATTGTCAGCTCTTTTTTTATTTGTTCCTGGGATGTGGGCATCACTGGCAAGGCCAGCATTTATTGCCCATCCTTAACTGCCCTTGAGAAGGTGGTGTGAGCCGCCTTCTTGAACCGCTGCAGTCCGTGCGGTGAAGGTACTCCCACAGTGCTGTTAGGGAGGGAGTTCCAGGATTTTGACCCAGTGACAATGAAGGAATGGCGATATACTTCCAAGTCAGGATGGTGTGTGACTTGGAGGGGAACTTGCAGGTGATGGTGTTCCAATGTGTCTGCTGTCCTTGTCCTTCTAGGTGGTAGAGATCGCGGGTTTGGGAGGTGCTGCCGAAGAAGCCTTGGTGAGTTGCTGCAGTGCATCTTGTAGATGGTACACACTGCAGCCACGATGCGCCGGTGGTGGAGGGAGTGAATGTTTAAGGTGGTAGATGGGGTGCCAATCAAACGGGCTGCTTTGTCCTGGATGGTGTCGAGCTTCTTGAGTGTTGTTGGAGCTGCACTCATCCAGCTCTGGGACACAGTGTTCAAATCCAGCTCCAACTGACGAGATGAAAGCTTTACATTTCTGCTAGCTGTAAGGGTACTATATGAAACAAGTTTGCGTAGTTTCAACCCAGTTCCTATCACATGCGGGCCTACAGACTAAGATTAAATTACCTACCTTGTAGAGTCTCGATTCTTCAAATGGATGCAATCTCCGCACATTTATAGGATTTAATCTAAGCTTGATTGGTTCTGAAGAAATCACGTGCTTAGCATACATATAAAATATCATGGTGTTATGGCTCAACAGTGCTGCACATGTTCTCCTAATTCTACATTTTACAAGTCCCCAGAACCTGTACCATTCATTGTCATTTTGACCCAAAACTAAACTGAAACTGATTAAGTATCATACTTCAAAAACCAACATTCTGCAGGACCTGAGATCAGGTGGGATTGTGAGGGATGCATATAAAGTATGAAGACCCTAGAAAGTGATCTGGTCTTTTTTTGCCTAGGAGCTGGACATTTGGTTTTGAACATTGTATTTGGGCTGCCCATGTGAGTATGTTGGCCAGGTACCACCCAGTAGTATCGAGGAGACCACTTTGGACGTGACCAGAAGCATTTTGTTGAGCAGCTGCTGCCCAAGGAAAAGTCAACTATCCTTATCCAAAAGCTCCCTCCTTGGGTGGGGGGGGTGACACCTTGCCCTTTGGCTTGTCAAACACCATTGAAATCTCAGTGGTACCTAACTGCCAGGGGCAGGATATTTTCATTGGTGATTCCTGATCAAATATGCCCTCCTTTCTTCTGCTTGTTCCCTTCTCTTTTCTCAATTTTATCCTGAATATTGCAGGACACATAGGACTTAGTCACTCTTTACAAGTTAGGTTGAGAAACCAAGGCAAACGTGGCAAGCAGTCTCACGCTTTGGCAACAAGCATCGATTGTACCCATCAGCAATCAGAAATGGGCTGTTGCATCTTGCAAAACATTTAAAGCTTTTCCCAAAGTTGGTGTCGATATACTACAGTATCTCAACTGGGGAGACACTCACTCATCTCCAGAGTATCCCAAGGTTCCAGCCTTGGTCCACTGCTATTCCTCATATGCATGCTGCTTCTCAACAATGTGATACATAATTTTGGGGTCAATTTTGGGGTATGCTGAAACTCCAGGAAGGTTGCTACATTGGCTGACATCAAGTTATGGATGAACAAGAACCTTCTGCAACAACACTGACAGGTCGAAAATCCTTCTATTTCGTTCCTGCAGAAACCTTGTACCTTAGCCCTCTGATTCCATCTACCTTCCTTGTACCTTAGCTCCTCTTACAATCTACTTACTTAGGCATAACTTCAGTGTCATGTTTGACCCTGAACCACACCCCACCCATTACCAATCTCACCTCTTTCCACCTCTGTAATATCACTCAGCTCCATAACTGCCTCACCCCCGCTGTTGCTGAAACTCTCATCCATGCTTTTGCCACCTCCAGGCGTCCCAAATTCCACCTTTCACAAACTACAATTCATCCAGAATTCCATTGCCTACTAATAATAACTAGTACAAGAAACTCTCGATTTACCGGCACCTAAATAACCGGAAATCTCTGTTAACCGGCAAAATTCAGGAGTAGGTTCAGGTAAGTTTTATTTCATATTAGTGGCCGTTCCTGGATCTGTGGCTGTGTAACCGGGGTTCCTGCACCTGTTGCTAAGCAACAGGGACGCCTGGATCTTGTGGCCGGGGTTCCTGCACCTGTTGCTAAGCAACAGGGACGCCTGGATCTTGTGGCCGGGATTCCTGCACCTGTTGCTAAGCAACAGGGAAGCCTGGATTTGTTGCTGTGTACGGAGCTCTCGTACCTTTTACTATACCTCTCTGTAATCCGGACTTTTTGAAAAACCGGCACGACGCCGGTCCCGTTGGTGCCGGATAAAAAAGAGTTTCCTGTAGTATTATTAGTAGATAACTCCATTATCCTGTACTAAGTCCTATTTACCTATCACTCCTAACTCACAGACCTCCATTGGCTACTCGCTCCCCAGCTGCTGCTTCTCTTCTTAGGCAGTCCCTCGGAACCGAGGATGACTTGCTTCCACATTAAAAATGAGTTCTCAGGTGACTGATGAGTCCAATGCGGGACCTACAGGTGGGGCAGACGGTGGTTGAAGGGGCAGGTGGCTGGGGTGCTTGGGTTTACGTGCGCTCCTTCCGCTGCCTGCGCTTGGCTTCCGCTTGCTCCCGGCGAAGAGACTTGAGGTGTTCGGCGCCTTCCTGGGTGCTTCTCCACTTCATGTGGTCTTGGGCCAGGGATTCCCAGGTGTCGGTGGGGATGTTACACTTTTTCAAGGAGGCTTTGAGGGTGTCCTTGAAGCGTTTCCTCTGCCCACCTGGGGCTCTCTTGCCATGCCGGAGCTCCGAGTAGAGCGCTTGTTTTGGGAGTCTCGTATCGGGCATGCGGACAATGTGACCCGTCCATCGGAGCTGATCGAGCGTGGTCAAAGCTTCGATGCTGGTCTGAGCGAGAACACTGACGTTGGTGCGCCTATCCTGCCAATGGATTTGCAGGATCTTGCGGAGGCAGCATTGGTGGTACCTCTCCAGTGCTCCCCAGCATGAGATTGGTTGATAGTTATTGCTATATAACCTAAGAAGAGCAGTGTTTCTAGCTGAATCTGTAAGCATTCATTTGATTTGATTCTCCTTCCATTTTATCAGTATCGATGTCCTAACTTCTTTACCCAGAGTGTGGAGAGAATGTGGAACTCGCTACTACAAGGAGTTGTTGAGGCGATTAGCATAGATGCATTTAAGGGGAGGCTAGACAAATACATAAGGGAGAAAGGAATAGAATGATATGTTGATAGAGTGAGATGTAGTAAGGTGGAAGGAGGCTCGTGTGGAGCATAAACGGCGACATAGACCAGTTGGGCCAAATTTTCTGTTTCTGTGCTGTAAAATTCTATTTAATTTAAATGATACTGTTTTGTTGATGATGTCCGAGAGTAGCTTGACCACTATCAATTGGTGGAATGCACCAATTCCCAGGATAAATGCCCTGAAAAAACAAGAAACATGGAAATGCTGGTTTAGAAAAAGGAATCTAATCAATCTCTGAAAAATTATAAGGACTATCTAATGTAACCATCAACAACAGAGAGACAAAGACCTGTCCGAATTCAACAGCAGGAACTGCGAGACAAAGATCAGAGAACACGACTTTTTTAATTGGGGAGAAATCAAACTGTCACAATGCTACAGGACCTGAGGGCTTAATAAGACACGGGGGTAGGAGAGCATATGGGCTACCACCTGTCTATAACATCACAACATTTTATATAAACTCACAAGCACATGGTTTTCCCCCAAAATTAATCAAGCTTGGGTTAACTCCCATGGTATTTAGGAGGATGCAGACTGAAGAACTTAAAAAAAAACTTTAGTGCAAGCTGTATAAACTAATGTAGTTAAAGAATTTTGCATTACAAAAGATCCCAACCAGCAGATTGGATGCTTGAATTGATGTTTCTAGGTAAGTAGGGCTGCAGTATGAATCTGACATTCTTCTCTGCTAACATTCCATTATTTAGTTGCTTCCTTCATTGGGTAAGTTTGCATTTTTCTATGACAAACTGAAGAGTCAAGCTTTATCCACCGTCATTCTGTTTTGTTGGTAGATGTAACCAAGCATGAAGACCAAATCAACAACGTTTTTAAACAAGCTCTGAGTTGGACTGTGTACTGCTGAAGCCACACACTAATTAAAATAGAAGCAATTCAATCATTCAGTACTGACAAGATTCTCTCATTTAACCCCTTATACTCATCAAAGCCAACAACAAAAGTTCGAGCAGGTTACATTATGAAACAGAAATTAGAACCAGAGGTCATAAGGCAACTACCTAACTCTTGCAACAGTGACTTATCTACGCATGTGAAGATCAACATTTCCGAAATTCATCGCCTTCCTCCACATCATCCAGATATAAAGCAGGGGGGAAGGAATAAGACACTCCAAACAATAGCAAGCAATATATCCATGAGATGTGCTTTGTTCACTGAAGCTAAGACATTGACTCATTGAGCAGGAATCCCAATAGACAAGCAGTCTTTGTATAGTGTGGTTGAAAAGAGTCCAGCTGAACTGGCTGCCGTGCTTGAGATGAGAAAAGATTGGCCATTTTGCTGGGCCACTGTTTGTTTTTAACATCATTTGTTGCTACATCAAGCACTCTCTCTTTACGTTGTCTAAGAAAGCATTTGTACAAGTGCCAGACGTCTGAGCGCGAGCACTCGATACAAAAGGTCAAAGACAGCAAGTCGCAGAATGGCAAATGGACTAATGGTTAAGAAAAGAGTTAATAAAGCAAAATAAGCCCTCCACACGCCAACAATAAAACATATCTGGCTCTGTGCTCTCAGCTGTACAGCAAAGCAGACCATTATGTGAACCATTCCAAGAACACATAATTACAACCCGTTTGAGTACAGTACAGGAATGTTCATTCATGTGCAAACTTAGTATTCTTTCATTATATTAATCACTATGCTTGTTCCTCCTTAGCTTCTGCCACTTATGTCCAGGCACATCAAAATGTGATGGGAGTGTCATATGTGAGATGAGAAACCGCCACCTGAGGATCAGAGTGTTGCACGCTTTCTCTTAGTTTCAATCGCTGGAGAACAAGGGAAAGCTATAGAGGCAGCACTAACCTGGAAGTCACAGAGCTAGTGAAAGGGCTCTATTAAAATTACAGGCCTTCTGCTTTAAAAGAGGTTCCTGAATCCATACTTTTGCTCTTCATAGAAAATGAAAGGAGAGAATATTTTAATGCCACATTTACACTAAATTTGTTGCAGCATCAGCTGCATTCTCATAGCAAGCGAGCAGCAGCCACATTCTGACTGCTTTCTTGCACTGGTATCAAATTGGGTAAGGCAGAGTTCAGAACTCAAATACATGTATTGTTTCCGCCACTAATGCACTTCTTTTACTTCAGTTATCGGAGCTGATAAGTAGAAGAGTGGCCATATCAGCAGTAATAGAACAGCAATCTTGGATTAAATCAGAGTAGATTCAAACATAGACAGATCACACCTACACAAAAAGAAAATACTGCAGATGCTGGAAATCTGAAATAAAAACAGAAAATGACAGATCACACCTTTTGGTTTGTGAAGGATGTATCATGGATTTATGAAAACATGGGATTGATCCAAAATTAACAGCTCTGCTTGTGCTACTTCGTGTTTGCATCTCCAGCGGTCCTACATTTTTTGAAGAATGGTGAAGCAGAAAAATCCTGGCTCCCTCCCTCTCCTGTAATACTGTACACAGTTCATCGAGTTGACTGTCAATTTGAGCTTATCCTGTCAGGACAACAGACCAATGAATCTCACTGGTAAAGCCATTCTTTTCATTACATTGCTCAATTATCTCTCCATGTAGTTACCATTTCTCAGCTGTTTCTTATTGCTGTAGTCAGAATACTCTTTGTTCACTTTATTAGATCAACTTTTACAATGTTAAAAACTATTAGTAAATTATGTCATTAGGAACTTTTCCTTTTTAAAAATAAATTATGCCTCTATGATAAAGCTTTTTTTCTCCTTCTCACTTCAGACATTAACTCACATCTTGGTCACCGACAGCCCTTCAGTATCTCATCCAAGTGGTCATGCTTCATGTATTAAAACAAAGTTCAGGGCATTGTCTGGGAGTGCTTCTGTTGCATTAGAAACAGTGTATGACAGTTCACACCCTTTGAGCATTATTTTTAAAATGTAGAATAAGTGCAATGCGACATCCTCCCATTCCGCCATTTGACTGATCTTTGCGCCTGAAAGCACAGGGGTGTCTAAAGCCAGCTCCCTGCCCTGACCAGAGGGGCAAAGAACAAGTGACAATAAGTGTGTGTGTGTGGGTGGTGGTGGGGGGAAAGAGATATCCATGAATATCTATATTACAGTAAAATCTTGCATGCGGCACACACATAGAAACACAGAAGATAGGAGCAGGCCATTCGGCCCCTCGAGCCTGCTCCGCCATTCAATGCGATCCTGGCTGATCATCCAAATTCAGTGCCCGGTCCCTGCTTTCTCCCCATACCCCTTGATCCCTTTAGCCGTAAGAAATATATCCAACTCCTTCTTGAATATATTTAATGAACTGGCCTCCACCGCCTTCTGTGGTAGAGAGTTCCACAGGTTCACCACACTCTGGGTGAAGAAATTCCTCCTCATTTCTGTCCGAAATGGCCTACCCTTTATCCTTAGACTGTGTCCCCTGGTTCTGGACTCCCCGACCATCGGGAACATCCTTCCTGCATCTAGTCTGTCTAGTCCTGTCAGAATTTTATAAGTTTCAATGAGATCACCTCTCATTCTTCTAAACTCCAGCAAGTACAAGCCCAATCGACCCAATCTCTCCTCATACGTCATTCCTGCCATCCCAGGTATCAGCCTGGTGAATCTTCGCTGAACTCCTTCCATGGCAAGAACATCCTTCCTCAGATAAGGTGACCAAAACTGCACACAAAACTCAAGATGTGGTCTCACCAAGGCCCTGTACAACTGCAGCAAGACATCCTGGTTCCTGTACTCAAACCCTCTCGCTACAAAGGCCAACATACCATTTGCCTTCTTAACCGCCTGCTGCACCATCATGCTTACCTACAGCGACTGGTGCACAAGGACACCCAGGTCTCGTTGCACTTCCCCTTCTCCCAATCTATTGCCATTTAGATAATAATCTGCCTTCCTGTTTTTGCCACCAAAGTGGACAACCTCACATTTATCCACGTTATATTGCATCTGCCATGTTTCTGCCCAATCACCCAACATGTCCAAATCATCCTGGAGTTTCTTGACATCCTCCTCACAGCACACACGCCCACCCAGCTTTGTGTCATCTGCAAATTTGGAGATATTACATCTAGTTCCCTTGTCTAGATCATTAATATATATTGTGAATAGCTGGGGTCCAAGGACCGATCCCTGCGGTACCCCACTTGTCACTGCCTGCCACTTGGAAAAAGACCCGTTTATTCCAACTCTTTGCTTTCTGTCTGCCAACCAATTCTCTATCCAAGTCAATACCTTGCCTCCAATCCCATGTGCCTTAACGTTACACGCTAATCTCTTATGCGGGACCTTATCGAAGGCCTTCTGAAAGTCCAGATACACCACATCCACTGGTTCTCCCTCATCTATTTTACCAGTTACATCCTCAAAAAATTCCAGTAGATTAGTCAAGCACGATTTACCTTTTGTGAATCCATGTTGACTTTGTCCGATCCTGTCACTGTTTTCCAAGTGCTCTGCTATTACATCTTTTATAATGGACTCTAGCATTTTCCCCACTACTGACGTCCGGCTTACCGGTCTATAATTCCCCGCTTTCTCTCTACCACCTTTTTTGAATAGTGGGGTAACATTAGCTACGCTCCAATCCATGGGTACTGTTCTATATTCTATCGAATGTTGGAAGATGATCAGCAATGCATCTACTATTTCTAGGGCCACTTCCTTAAGTACCCTAGGATGTAGATTTATCGGCCTTCAATCCCATCAATTTCCCTAACACCATTTCCCTACAAATACTGATTTATTTCAGTTCCTCCCTTTCATCAGACCCTATGTTCCCCGGCATCTCTGGGAGGTTATTTGTGTCCTCCTTTGTGAAGACAGAACCAAAATATGTATTTAGTTAGTCTGCCATTTCTTTGTTCCCTATTATAAATTCCCCTGATTCTGACTGCAAGGGACATATGCTTGACTTCACCAATCTTTTTCTCTTCACATATCTATAAAAGCTTTTACAGTCAGTTTTTATGTTCCGCGCAAGCTTACTCTCATATTCTATTTTCCCCTTCTTAATTAATCCCTTTGTCCTTCTTTGTTGAATCCTAAATTGCTCCCAATCCTCAGGATTATTGCTTTTTCTGGCCAATTTATATGTCCTCTCCTGGGATCTTATGATATCCCTAATTTCCCTTGTTAGCCACGGTTGAGTCACCCTTTTTGTTTTATTTTTATGCCAAACTGGGATGAACAAATTCTGTAGTTCATCCATGTGGTCTTTGAATGTTTGCCATTGCCTATCCACCGTCAACCCTTTGAGTAACATTCCCCAATCAATCCTACCCAACTCGCGCCTCAGACCATCGTAGTTTCCTTTATTTAAATTTAGGACCCTAGTCTCTGAGTCAACTACTTTATTCTCCATCTTAATGAAGAATTCGATCATATTTATGATCGCTCCGACCCAAGGGGCCTCGTACAACAAGATTGCTAATTAATCCTTTCTCGTTACATAATACCCAGTCTAAGATGGCCTGATCTCTGGTTGGTTCCTCGACATATTGGTCCAGGAAACCATCCCGTAAATACTCCAGGAATTCCTCCTCCACAGTATTGTTACTAATTTGGTTAGCCCAGTCTATATGTAAATTAAAGTCACCCATGATGACTACGGTGCCCTTATTGCAAGTTTCTTTAATTTCCCCCCAACCTCCGCCTTACTGTTTGGAGGTCTATATACCACTCCCACTAACGTTTTCTGCCCCTTGGTATTTCTCAATTCTACCCATACAGATTCCACATCAGATCTAATATCCTTCCTTACAATTGTGTTAATCCCTTCTTTAACCAGTAATGCTACCCCACCTCCCTTTCTTTTTTGCCTATCTTTCCTGAATATCGAATACCCCTGGATGCTGAGTTCCCAGCCTTGGCCATCCCTTGAGCCACGTTTCCGTAATCCCAACCAAATCATATTCATTTACCTCTATTTGCGCAGCCAATTCATCCACCTTATTACGAATGCTCCTCGCATTAAGACACAAAGCCTTCAGGCTTATTTTTTTAACGCTCTTAGACCTATTAGAATTATTATTTACTGTGGCCATGTTTAATTTAAACCATTGATTTCTCTGACTGCCACTTTTGTTTTACTCCTTCCTTTCTTTTGCTTTTATCCTTGTTTCCCTTTCCTCTGTCCCCCTGCTCAGGTTCCCAACCCCCTGCCATCTTAGTTTAAACCCTCCCCCAGAGCACTAGCAAACACTCCCCCTAGGACATCGGTTCCAGCCCTGCCCAGGTGCAAACCGTCCGGTTTGAACTGGTCCCACCTCCCCCAGAACCGGTTCCAATGTCCCAGGAACATGAATCCCTCCCCCTGGCACCATTCCTCTTCAGGCCCACGCACCTTACTTCCTCGGTTATGATTTTAAAGTCATGCTTTTTATGACAGCATTTAACATTGAAAATCATGATGTAAACATTTCTAGCAGGGAGACCCTACCGTAAGCCACCATTATTTTCCACTCTTGCCCATTTGCTCTCCCTCCTATTGTTCCCAGCACCTGTGCCTTTCTACCCCTCCGCTTTTCCCTCTCCATTGCATAGCCACCTGGACAAGTTACTGGAATGCGAGAATAAAAAGAAACAAAGACTCCGTGCATTTCTGATATGTTCCATGTCATAAGATGCATAATCATGTTATAGTAGAACAGACTGTAATAAGTACTCAAATCTAACAGGACTGAGGAGTTAGATCAGCAAGATAAGACCGTTTTTACTCTTATCAAACTAATCCTGGCTCAATCTGAGTGACATTCTTGATTTAATAAACCATTCTAGCAGTACAACAAGGACCCTTTATGTGATTCTGATATCTTTTTCAGACCATGGCAAAAACAGAATAGATTCCCATCTGTTTTAACATTGCAGTGTTGTCAGGATTTTTTTTTGCTGGCAAGCTAGAAATTCTTAAATACAAACAGCAACCAGAATAAATGAACAAAGATGGCAATGAAAATGTGCGTCCATATAAACTTTACAACAAAGATACTTTTAGACAGTTTGAGGGGACTGTTGAGGCAGCGAATTAGAATGCCGTCTGGGACCGAAGTTGGAATGCAGCTCAGGCTAAAACAAATGAAAGTCTCTCTCTTGACTGCAAGTGTCCTACAGGAAATAGATTTGGAACAGACTCAACCCAATTTCTAGTAAATGTTATTTCACAGCACAAAACCTCCCACAGTTTTGCACTAAATTGGCAATCTCACTCAGACTCTCACTGATCACAAAAATGGTGTAGGAAATGGGAAAATATCCTACTAATGCAGTCCAGGGGAGGCTCTCCTACTTTAGAGGTGAAAGCATTGCACTTGCTCGGGTGTCAGTCTTGGCTCCGTGGTAGCACTCTTGCCTCTGAGTCAGAAGATCGTGGGTTCAAGAAACTCCAAAGACTTGAGCACAGAATCCAGGCTTACAGCTCAGAGCAGTGGCGTGAGACATTAAACTGAGGCCCCGTCTGCCCTCTCAGGTGGGCATAAAAGGTCCCATGGTACTATTCAAAGAAGAGCAGGGGAATTCTCCTGGTGTCTTGACTAACATTTATCCCTCCACCAACATCAACTATTATGTAATGAGAAAGGATTAATTAGCAATCTTGTTGTACGAGGCCCCTTGGGTCGGAGCGATCATAAATATGATCGAATTCTTCATTAAGATGGAGAATGAAGTAGTTGACTCGGAGACTAGGGTCCTCAATTTAAATAAAGGAAACTACGATGGTCTGAGGAGCAAGTTGGGTAGGATTGATTGGGGAATGGCACTCAAAGGGTTGACGGTGGATAGGCAATGGCAAACATTCAAAGACCGAATGGATGAACTACAGAATTTGTTCATCCCAGTTTGGCATAAAAATAAAACAAAAAAGGTGACCCAACCGTGGCTAACAAGGGAAATTAGGGATAGCATAAGGTCCAAGGAGAGGGCATATAAATTGGCCAGAAAAAGCAATAATCCTGAGGATTGGGAGCAGTTTAGGATTCAACAAAGGAGGACAAAGGGATTAATTAAGAAAGGGAAAATAGAATGAGAGTAAGCTTGCAGAGAACATAAAAACTGACTGTAAAAGCTTTTATAGATATGTGAAGAGAAAAAGATTGGCGAAGTCAAGCGTAGGTCCCTTGCAGTCAGAATCGGGGGAATTTATAATGGGGAACAAAGAAATGGCAGACCAACTAAATACATATTTTGGTTCTGTCTTCACAAAGGAGGACACAAATAACCTCCCAGAGATGCCGGGGAACATAGGGTCTGATGAAAGGGTGGAACTGAAAGAAATCAGTATTTGTAGGGAAATGGTGTTAGGAAAATTGATGGGACTGAAGGCCGATAAATCCCCAGGGCCTGATAATCTACATCCCAGGGTACTTAAGGAAGTGGCCCTAGAAATAGTAGATGCATTGCTGGTCATCTTCCAGAACTCGATAGACTCTGGAACGGTACCCATGGATTGGCGGGTAGCTAATGTTACCCCACTATTCAAAAAAGGTGGTAGAGAAAAGGCGGGGAATTATAGACCGGTAAGCTTGACATCGGTAGTGGGGAAAATGCTAGAGTCCATTATAAAAGATGTAATAGCAGAGCACAAAAGGTAAATCATGCTTGACTAATCTACTGGAATTTTTTGAGGATGTAACTGGTGAAATAGATAAGGGAGAACCAGTGGATGTGGTGTATTTGGACTTTCAGAAGATTTTTGATAAGGTCCCGCATAAGAGATTAGCGTGCAAAATTAAGGCACATGGGATTGGGGGCAAGGTATTGACTTGGATAGAGAACTGGTTGGCGGACAGAAAGCAAAGAGTTGGAATAAACGGGTCGTTTTCCGAGTGGCAGGCAGTGACTAGTGGGGTACCACAAGGATCGGTCCTAGGACCCCAGCTGTTCACAATATATATTAATGATCTGGACGAGGGAATTGGATGTAATATCTCCAAATTTGCAGACGACACAGAGCTGGGTGGGAGGGTATGCTGTGAGGAGGATGTCGTGAAACTCCAGCACGATTTGGATAGGTTGGGTGATTGGGCAGAAACATGGCAAATGCACTATAATGTGGATAAATGTGAGGTTATCCACTTTGGTGGCAAAAACAGGAAGGCAGATTATTATTTGAATGGCAACAGATTGGGAGAAGGGGAAGTGCAAAGAGACCTGGGTGTTCTTGTACACCAGTCACTGAAGGTAAGCATGCAGGTGCAGCAGGCGGTTAAGAAGGCAAATGGTATGTTGGCCTTCGTAGCAAGAGGGTTCGAGTACAAGAACAAGGATGTCTTGCTGCAGTTGTACAGGGCCTTGGTGAGACCGCACCTTGAGTATTGTGTGCAGTTTTGGTCGCCTTACCTGAGGAAGGACATTCTTGCCATGGAAGGAGTGCAGCGAAGATTCACCAGGCTGATACCTGGGATGGCAGGAATGACGTATGAGGAGAGATTGTGTCAATTGGGCTTATACTCACTGGAGTTTAGAAGATTGAGAGGGGATCTCATCGAAACCTATAAAATTCTGTCAGGCCTGGACAGACTAGATGCAGGAAGGATGTTTCTGATGGCTGGGGAGTCCAGAACCAGGGGTCATAGTCTAAGGATAAGGGCTAAGCCATTTAGGACTGAAATAAGGAGGAATTTCTTCACCCAGAGAGTGGTGAACCTGTGGAATTCTCTGCCACAGAGGGCGGTGGAGGCCAGTTCATTAAGTATATTCAAGAAAGAGTTGGATATATTTCTTAAGGCTAAAGGGATCAAGGGATATGGGGAGAAGGCAGGGACCGGGTACTGAATTTGGATGATCAGCCATGATCTCATTGAATGGCGGAGCAGGCTCGAAGGGCCGAATGGCCTACTCCTGCTCCTATCTTCTATGTCTCTATGGTCATTTAACTCACTGCTCTTTGTGGGACTTGGCTGTTTGCAAGTAGGCTGTTGCATTGATTACAACAGTGATTACACGTCAAAAGTACTTAATTGGCCGTAATGCACTTGGGCCTTCGTGACTTAGTGAAATGCACTATATAAATGTAAGTTCTTTCTTTCTTTCTTCTGGGTATGATGTTCTGTATCTGACCTCGGCGTGCTTGATACCATCACTGGGTGTCCAAAATGAAAAATAGTTCCATTTCCAGCACTGACAACCCTCACTTTCATGAACACAAATATTAACCAGAGATGGTCCCCAATTGGCACGTGTCTTCATGCACCCATCCACTTTCAGCAGACTGGAGCTAATTATTAACCTGTGGACTGACTAATTATAAATGTGAATGAACAGAAACAGGAGTATGGACTGATTGTCTTGTAACTGAGCACAACTCACAGTGTATAACATGCACAGTTTACTCCTACACATTCATTGGATTTGGTTAGTCAGCGGGCCGCCATAACAGGTACAGAGTTCCAGACATCTTGCAAACCTCAGCAATTTATGAACTCATTCAAACGGATACCACTACTGTCAGAAAACACACCTGAACGTTCCATCCCAGTTACTGGTATCACACCCCTTTTGCTCATGTTTGTAATAAGCCTGAAAGGCAGAGCTGTCAAGTTTTTCACTTCAAACTAAGATTCACAAGTCATCAAACTCTCATATCAAACTCACACCAGCCCACTGCCACTGACCAGTTCATTTATTTTAAATGCGGCATTTATATGACTGAATTGCCTCAATTAGGACTAAAGCCCTGAAGCTTTTGATGCTGTGGAATCCATCCCATTTACATCATGGGATGGATTCCATCAGAGAATCAACGTCGCACACATCGGACTGTACACGAGCAGTATACCTGGACCAGCAATGACTAACTGGCACTGTTCCTGTGCAGGCAGTGCCGAGTTCTCAGCTTATCGCAGTCATAGAATGTGGCTGTGGTGCTGCTGAAAACCAGGGTTAATATTACCGATGAAAGGTCATCGACCTGAAACATTAACTCTGTTTCTCTTTCCACAGATGCTGTTTGACCTGCTGAGTGTTTCCAGCATCTTCTGTGTTTCACATTACAAGTGCTGCCCCCCGCCCCCCGAGGCACTAGGGAACACTACCTCCTCACATGGGCCTCGGGGCCTCATTTACTTTACAGTGAAGCTGCTAAAGTTGGAGCTGCTGCATGGCTGAAAGTTGTTGGGCAGGAGCTGAAACTTGAGTCGATGAAAGGTTCCAGATTTTCCCCCTACCCACCTGGATCACTCCAATGCTTCGAACCCCGCCCTCCCCCATATGCAAACAAATACTTTTTGAAGTGTACCCATTACTCCTGACTACTGCATTTACATTTTACGCTATTGACCGTGGCAGTACTGCTGTAACATAAATGAAATGGCAAACATGTAATGGCTGCAAGCTGCCATTTTGTTTCCTGGTCAGAGCCACTCAGAGGCCAGCAGCCATACAATTCTTGCTTTGCCAGTCTGTACGGACTTTCCCCAGCCATCGAGGAAAGGCCAGCAGCCAGAAAACTAAAGTTAAAATTGGGATTTTAAATAACAGAGCAGGTGCAGCAGTTTGTGTTCCACTAGTATTTTGTAAACTGCCTTGCAATGTGAATGGTTCAGTACAAACAGAAGTGCTTCTGTTTAAACCACTCTGTAAAATAGAAAATCACATGGAACCTACAACACAGGAACTGACCATACTCCACATGAGCCTCCTCCTGCACTAATTACCACTTCCCACCCTGCCCCCATATCCCTCTATTCTCTTCTCCCTCCTGTATGCGTCAAAGAGGGGAAATGTCACTGGTCCATTCTAATGTTTGCTTATCCGAGGACGTGAAAGGTGCAACAAAGTTATTTCCCCCCCTTATCTAAGCCTGAGGCAGTGGCAGGGGTGCTACAACTAGTCTCACTGCCCTTGGCTGGGGAGCAGTGGGGGGTGGGGGAGGAGTGGTGTGGGGAGAGGAGTGGAGTGGGGGTGTGAGGAGTGGGGTGGGGGGAGGAGTGGGGTGCGGGCAGAAGAGGAGTGGGGTGGGGGGAGGAGTGGGGAGGGGTGAGGTGGGGGTTGGGGGGGTGAGGTGGGGGAGGAGTGGGGTGGGGGAGGAGTGGGGTGGGGGGTGTGAGGAGTGGGGTGGGGGTGTGAGGAGTGGGGTGGGGGGAGGAGCGGGGTGGGGGGGAGGAGTGGGGTGGGGGGGGAGGAGTGGGGTGGGGGGGAGGAGTGGGGTGGGGGGGAGGAGTGGGGTGGGGGGGAGGAGTGGGGTGGGGGGAGGAGTGGGGTGGGGGGAGGAGTGGGGTGGGGGGAGGAGTGGGGTGCGGGCGGAAGAGGAGTGGGGAGGGGTGAGGTGGGGTGGGGAGGGGTGAGGTGGAGGAGGAGTGGGATGGGAGACGAGTGGGGTGGGATGGGGGAAGGAGTGGGGGGAGTGGGTGTGGGGATGGGAGACGAGTGGGGTGGGATGGGGGAAGGAGTGGGGGGAGTGGGTGTGGGGGTGGGAGGAGTGGGGTGGGGGAGGGGTGGGATGGGGGAAGGAGTGGGTGGAGTGGGTTGGGGGAAGGAGTGGGGGGGGGGGGAGTGGGATGGGGGAAGGAGTGGTGTGGGGGAAGGAGTGGTGTGGGGGAAGGAGTGGAGTGGAGTGGGATGGGGGAAGGAGTGGGGGGAGTGGGATGGGGGAAGGAGTGGGGGGGAGTGGGATGGGGGAAGGAGTGGTGTGGGAGTGGGATGGGGGAAGGAGTGGTGTGGAGTGGGATGGGGGAAGGAGTGGGGGGGGAGTGGGATGGGGGAAGGAGTGGTGTGGGGGTAGGAGTGGAGTGGGATGGGATGGGGGAAGGAGTGGGGGGGAGTGGGATGGGGGAAGGAGTGGTGTGGGGGTAGGAGTGGAGTGGGATGGGATGGGGGAAGGAGTGGGGGGGAGTGGGATGGGGGAAGGGGTGGAGTGGAGTGGGATGGGGGAAGGAGTGGAGTGGAGTGGGATGGGGAAGGAGTGGTGTGGGGGAAGGAGTGGTGTGGGGGAAGGAGTGGGGGGGAGTGGGGATGGGGGAAGGAGTGGTGTGGGGGAAGGAGTGGGGGGGAGTGGGGATGGGGGAAGGAGTGGTGTGGGGGAAGGAGTGGGGGGGAGTGGGGATGGGGGAAGGAGTGGTGTGGGGGAAGGAGTGGTGTGGGGGAAGGAGTGGGGGGGGAGTGGGGGTGGCGGGGGGGGAGTGGGGGTGGGGGGGGGGGGTGGAATTACTAACCAGTGACCTCTGCTGGCCAGTATGTGCACGAATGTCAAGTGAAGATAAGACCAGACTTGGATTAACTGCCATCCCTCTCCTGCCAACGTCCGCGGGTGTCAGGTGAGGACAGCACGGGGCTTAGGTCTGATGCCCTCCACCACCGTGAATCCTGGGGACACTCACCATCGAGGCTCACGGGTGGAGAAATGGTCACTTGGGGCGAGGTACAGGAGGGCAGCCGACTGCTTAGGATGCAGACCCCCAGCATGGGACACAGTCATTAGAAGTTGCTGGAAAAAGCTGAAAAATTCCTGGAAAATTGAATTAAAACAGAAACAACAAAAAAAAACCTGAGCTATCTTTGTTTTATTTCTGTAGGTCACTTTCTTCCTTCACATTTTCAGTCGGCTCAGCAGGAAGCTGAGGCGGAAACCAGCATTCCTTCAATCAACCTTTTTGTTCTGCATTAAAATGGCTTCCAGCATTTGTCTTGACCCTCAAGAAATGTTTCAGACCTGGTTAGACACATAAAGCAGACATGCAGAGTCTTCTGTCAGCTTAAATTGAAGTCTGCTTGCTTAGTATTTCTTTCCTGACCCCGGGGGGCAGGGGGGGGGGGGGGGTGGTTGCAAGAGGAGGTGGAAGAGAGACTTCCCCCCCCCCCACTTCATCCAGCCGTCTTTCCCATCATGTGGTGACACATGGGTTTTAACTTAATGAACAGAACTGTTAACCTTTGTGACCTGAAACCCTCCCCCATTCTAGAGGAAAAACAAATTCCCTTAGACCCTGGTGATTTGCAGCTCGTACTCTGGTTTGAGAATCTCAGCTTTACTTTGCAAGGGTAAAAGGCACCGATTTGATCAGGCTTGCCACAATACAATGGCTGGCGATCTGACCTGGAGAAGGAGGGGACTCTTAGCATTGCGAAACCCCTCACAATAATGGCCTTTTTTTTGTGGCAGTCTTCATCACCTTCCACATGTTTAAAACTAGCAGAAAAATATTGCTAAAACTACTGTGTTGGTCTGTACTGTGACCTGTCTGATTTTCACTCCTCTTCATGAGGAGACTTATGCTGGGGTGCTGTTCTACAGGCACTGGCTGCTCTCTGCACCTCTCAGCCAAGTGGCCATTCTTTGTCCATTTGCTTGGATAGCGAGTGTTGGCAGACTGTGGGGGGCATCACAGCCAAGCCCAATCCTGTCCTCACCCAATATCCACAGATGCGCATTTTCTGGTAGGAGTCCCTGGATATTGATCAGGACACTGGCTGATTAGTTTCTTTCCCCCTCTCCTTAGCGCCAAGGGAGCTATGGCCAACTGTCACCCAGCTCAGATAAGCTAATCTGACCACAAACTGAGAAAGGACCTTCCTGGTCTATAGGGCTAAGTGCCACACCATGTAGGGCATTCACATGCAGAGAGAGAAAAGAGACACCGAACACTGAAAAACATTTATGGGGGGGGGGGGGGCAGGAAATCGCCTTCATCAATAAGTCTTTGCCAGTTACTCCTGCATTTTCAGCTGCGGTAAGGTACAGAAACAGTTGCTGTGTGATCTCCTGCACAGTTCCAGAACCTCTTTTAAAATGGATACACGGTGTAATAGGATTCAGATCATAGAGCTAAACAAGGACACACTGTGTTGCTGCCAGTCCAATACACATCGCACTACTGGCAGAGAGCAGAGCTGAGTGCACTTCATAAAAAAAACATTCACCAGGATTGTAAAGAAGATTGTGCTTTGGTTTGAATCAGGACTCCAGCCACTCTCTGGCAATTTGTTAAGCAGAATTCATCAGCTCTACAACTGAGATTAATCTTCATCCAAACAAATCAAAATGACTCTCTCTTTGTGGAAGTAGCTGAGTTGAGAAACTTCTGATCGGGTGATTAGTGCCCTTGAAGCAGGCAACAGTATTCTCTCTTTCTTGCATGTAAATAAAGGCACAGCAATGCGAGCCTGGCAGTTCCCTCATGATCACTGCTTTGTTAGCTGGCCAATTACTTTTTAAGTGTTGCTCCTCCTTCAGTTATAAAAGCTGTGGAAGGAGCCACGCCACGGCAGTGATGCTGGGCCCATCTCCCATGTCTCATTTCCCCTGTACAGAACCACTCCACGTAAATAAACATTGCCACATCTTAGCTTGTGCCTCTCCAGAATCACTAAGTAAATGATTCATTAAACAATTAATTAAAAGTCACAATTACAATTTTTAGTTTCTGGCTGTGAATCTTCCACAATGGTTGGGGGGAAAGTCAGGATCAGCCAGCGTGATGTAATACACATTGCCGACCTACACAGGATTACTGTACCGCAAGTAGCCAGAGAACCGGTGGCCATTGGCAGCAGCTGCTTATACTTAGCAGTGGCACTTTGACTCCAGTGGTGAGGGGACCAAACATCGCGAGGTGATACCGCCAGAGGAATGCGTGTCATTTCGTTCGCAGCAGAGCACCGCTGCTCAAGTAGAGGCTACTGCCAGTGGCTGAGCTGCAAAGCAAACGCAGCATCAGAATATTTTTTTTCCTGTGTTATAATTTAAAACAACTGAACTGCATAAATAAATGGGGCCTTACTCTACAAACAGCCACTTGCAATTAGACTCTGGCAGCCATGTAAGTATTTATGGAAGGTATATTTCACATGTGGGGTAAATATACTAGTCTACCGTGACCTGTTTCTGCTGTTGGCAGCAGGGGAAAGGGCTGCTGGCTCTGGCTTTATAATCGACCCCAATCAACTCCGCACAGTCTGCAATTCAAGTCAAAGGGCCTTGTCCAATTATCCCCCCCTCTGCTCGAAACTTCCCCAAACTCATTCCACACAGGACTTTCTCTCTGTTCTCTGTAAGGGCCCTGTGAGAAATCAGTTTAAGGCAGACATAAAATAACGTGAAACATAAATTAGGAACAAAGCGGAGCCCGATTGTATCCTCACCCGATACCCACAGATGGCACAGCGATTAGGAATGGCTCTTTTCTCCTCCTTAACCCTTGGGTAACTCTTTAATATTGAAGGACAACTGTGTAACCCTCTCCCTGCCCCCCCTCATGACCCAGCCAACCACCACCGGGTCAGCTGAGGTCAGACCAGGTATGAAACCTTGGACCTTATTGATCTATATGGCTTAGTACCACACAACGATTCATTTAGCAACAGTGGGTTTTCTAAATTGTCTCCAACTGTGATGAAACTACAAATCCAGAGGCTGTAAAATGCTTTTATTCGATTAGTCAATTCTTTTGCTACCACTGCACTATCCTGTGCCCAAAAAATGTTACTTAAGCACCAGCCACCAGGCACAGCCTGTTACTTGAACTTGCTCCCCACTGGCCAAGCCTCTTCTGTTCCTGGTTGGTTGGCCAACTGATGTTTTTATGTTAACTTCTTTTTCTGGTCAATATTCTTCCATCCCTTTTATTCCTTTCCTGAAGACAATGAATCCTTGTTGGGATGGATCTCCATGGGCACCAGGCACACTCTGGTACCTCATCCATGATTCAGGTGTGGCCTTTGACAGTGAGCCAGCAGGGTGTTTGAATGCAGGGAATGTTACAACTGAGCTAAATCCTGTTCTCAGCCAGTTTCCATTCTCAGCCATTGTCTTCGGTCCCCGCCACAAACTCTGCTCCCTAGCCACCGACTCCACCCCTCTCCCTAGCATCTATCTGAGGCTGAACCAGACTGTTCGCAACCTTGGTGTCATAGTTGACCGTAAAATGAGCTTCTGGCCACGTATCCATATCAAGACCCCTGGGGTAAAAATAGGAGCGCTACCTTCACCGGGGCACTAATTTTAGCGCCCCGAAAAAGTTAACGTCCCCGCGGCTGATTTTCCCAGGTAGCGCCCCGAGAGGGAGGAGGGGCGCTACTGGCAGCGCCCCGCGTCCCTCTTGGGTGCCACGGTACAACAGGCCTTCCTCCCCTTATTAAAGGGGAGGGCCCCGGCGCAGCGCGTCCCGGTGCCCAGCTAGGCCACCAGGGATCGGGAGTGCCGGCAAACGAACCCGGCACTCAAGGGGAGTGCCGTGCTCACGGAAAGCAGCCAGCACCCCGCGGGGGGGCTTCATGGGGGCCAGGGACAGCAACGGGGGCAGGTGCTGGCAAGTGGCCAGCAACAAAAATGGCCGCCCACCATCTTCCCTTTAACTAGCGCCACCCTGGCCGCAAGTAGGCCCCCTTGACCCTTCGGACATAGCGTCCGGTGGCAAGTCGGGGGGCGCCACCCAATATTACAGCCGGGGCGCGAGCGGGGCGCTGTGCATGGTGATGACATCATCGCGGGCGGCACAGCGCCGCACGGTGCTAATAGTTAGCGCTGCCGCTAACCTCCCGTTGAATTTTGTGGGAGGCGTTAGCAACGCCACGCCCAAGCGCTAGTTGATTTGTGCCCCGTTAGAGGGCGCTAACGGGAGGCGCAAATCAACTGAATTTAGCTCCCTCTATTTCCACCTCCGTAACATCGCCTGACTCCGCCCCTGTCTCAACTCATCCGCTGCTGAAACCCTCATCCATGCCTTTGTTACCTCTAGACTTGACTATTCCAATGCACTCCTGGCCAGCCTCCCATGTTCTACCCTCTGTAAACTTGAGGTCATCCAAAATTCTGCTGCCTGTGTCCTAACTCACACCAAGTCCCATTCACATATCACCCCTGTGCTCACTGACCTACACTGGCTCCCAGTTAAGCAACACCTTGATTTTAAAATTCTCATCCTTTTCAAATCCCTCCATCGCCTTGCCCCTCCCTATCTCTGTAATCTCCTCCAGCCCTACAAATCTCTGCGCTCCTCCAATTCTGGCCTCTTACGCACCCCCAATTTTAATTGCTCCACCATTGGTGGCCGTACCTTCAGCTGCCGAGACCCTAAGCTCTGGAATTCCCTCCCTAAACCTCTCGGCCTCGCTACCTCTCTTTCCTCCTTTAAGATGTTCCTTAAAACCTACGTCTTTGACCAAGCTTTTGGTCATCTGCCCTAATATCTCCTTATATGGCTCGTGTCAAATTTTTTTGATAACGCTCCTGTGAAGCGCCTTGGGATGTTTTACTACATTAAAGGTGCTATATAAATACAAGTTGTTGTTGTTGTCCATGCTCACACACTTCCAACAGGAATCACTGGATAACAAACAAGAGTAGGATTTTCCCCACCCTAACCCAGAGGTCCTGAGGCCAATTTTAATTCCCCAACTGCTACCCAAGCTGAGATCAGCTAATTAGATTCTGTGGTCTGTGTGGCTCAATTACTCATTAAAAATGAGCTCCTGCAGAAGCCTAAATGGAGTTCAGTACAGATACAATGCTCTACATCTCTCCCACTCGATGCTTATTCTTCATTAGATAATCAAGAAGTGGCATTGAGAGCCACAGTTGAGAACTAAGTGGTTCAACCTTTCCTGATTCTCAGATTCAAACAAGGTGCATTTCCAAGCTCCTAGGTGACACTGGCCAAGCTACCTTTTTATTGCCTATTGCTTGTCCTGAGAGGGTGGTAGTGGGCCGCCTTCTTGCTGATGCTGTTCCCATAATGTTAGGTAGGGAATTCCAGGATTTTGACTCAACGATGATGAAGGAATGGTGGTTTATGTCCAAATCAGCATGGAGTGTGACTTGGAGAGGAATGGTTTTCCAGGATGTTGTTGCTCATGTCCCTCGGTGGTAGAGATCATGGGGCTGGGAGAAAATGGAATCTAATTTGAGATATTAAAATCAGGTGTAGAATTAAAGGGAATTATACATCATAAACCGAAGAGAAGTTTTGGAATGCTCTGACCCCTATGACCCAAGGTCCATTGATTAGAACAGTAAGGCCTGTCATTAACAGATACAGCATACTTGCTGGTTATCTTAAAGGGATATAATTACTACTGAAAGTTGTAAGGCAAATTCTTCCCAAGTGTTTACAAACATCCAATCTAATTCATGTTGGAAACATCACTGTATTATAAGAATGTACAATGTCATGAAGAAAACAAGGTGCAGCTCCTTTGGGCTCTTTCCCTTGTAAGAACACCCTTTAAATCAACAAGTTTCAGCATCAGGATGGAATTCTGACTTTTAACCTAGTCAATAGAAAAAAATGTGCTCTGGTTTGTGTAAAGCAGTGAGTACGTATAATACAAAGCCAGAGTCAACTGCAGCCCATCAACCCCTTACCTATGCCATCGGAGGACCTCCTGCTGGGGCTCCACTGGCAGCCCGTCAGGAGAAGGAGAGGTACCGAGAGAGAGCAAGACGCACAGGCAGAAAGAGAATGAGAATGAAAAACAGAGACATGCGAGAAAGTCAGAGCAGAGGGAGAGAAAGAGGCGAGGGGGGGGGGGGCGAGAGAAAGAGAGGAGCAGAGAGGGAGAGAGGGTAGAGGGAGAGAAAGGTGGAGAAAGAGAAGGGTGAGGAAGAGAGAGAGAGAGAGAGAGGGGAAGAGGGAGAGAGAGGAAGAGGGAGAAAGAGGGAGGGGGGGAGAGAGAAGCATGAGGCCATTGATAGAAAATTAGTGGGGAACCCTGGTGCTAGAGCATATTCGATTCATTAACCCATTATAGTTTATTCCATAAAATAATTTTTTAATGGATAACGATTTCTTGTATACAGTGCTCCAGGAGTTAGTGAGATGCAGGCTCTAAAGGCAATTCTATCCTGGACAGAGGTCTCCGAGAGCCAGCAAGGACAGGGTTAATGATAAGCACAAAACGCTGCCTGTTCAGCAAGCTGTGGGAGGTGTGGCATGAGCTTAGCTGGAACAGCGGGAGCCCTGATGGAACTTCACATCAATGCTCAATGCTGTCTAGTCGGGCATCTTAACTTCCCACCGTGACTGAGTCTCGGTTTTCTTTTGTGCCGTCTATCCCCAAAATTCTCGGTCACAGAGAAATCATATTCGCAGCAGGGAGAGGGAACGGAAAAATTTAACAAGTCAAATAAATTTAATTGGCTGAAATAGCCACAGCAAACTTGATCGACAGTTTCCACAATGTAACTGTATTTATTCAAGAGGGAGTTATATAAAATGGAAATAAAAGGCTGGAGACTAATGTCCACCTACTCTAAGCAACTTTCTGCTCAGCTAACCAGGAATTAAAACAAACCCCAAAACATTTCTCTTTATTTGTAAGTGGGAGGGGGTATGAATTCTTTCTGGTTCCCTCCCTTCTCCTACCCCTCCAGTGCAGCTTTCAGTGATCTGTGCGTTTTCTGCACGAAGTGTGCACTTGGGCAGTCTGCTCCCAGGCCTTTGCCTTTGCTGCTCTTCTGTCACCCACTGAAGGCTGTGCCAGCATCGCAGCAGATCTCCTCCTGATATTGCTGTTATGGGGGTGGAAAAAGGGGTCTCTGAACTGGGACCTAGCGTCTTTCAGATGAAATGTTAAACCGAGGCCCCGTCTGCCCGCTTGGGTAGACATAAAAAGGTCCCATGGCACTATTTCGAAGAAGAGCAAAAAAAAACCTTGCATTTATATAGCGCCTTTCACGTCCACCAGACGTCTCAAAGTGCTTTACAGCCAATGAAGTACTTTTTGAAGTGGAGTCACTGTTGTAATGTGGGAAACAGGGGAGTTCTCCCTGGTGTCCTGGCTAATATCCATCCCTCAACCAACATCACTAAAACGGATTATCACATTGCTGTTTGTGGGTCCTTGTTGTGCGCAAAATTGTCTGCTGCGTTTCCTACATTACAACAGTGACTCCACTTCTAAAAGTGCTTCATCGGCTGTAGAACGCTTTGGGTTTGCAGGTAAGTTGCTTATTGCTTTTGTACTGGCTCTTAGTAAAGTTTGTAGAAGTACTGGGGTGGTGAAAGGCGCTATATAAATACAAGTTCTTTTATCCTCCACTCCATATTTTGACGCTTTCATGTCCCGCATGTCGGTGCCAAAAGTATGTTTTCAACTTTTCAATCTTTTAGACATTCATCCTTTACAAACCATTTGCATGAGTAGTGAATTGTTTTCCGAGTCAGTCAAATCACAAGGTACATAGGTTGAGGCCCAATGTTCCAGTTAGGGTTTCATTACCACTGAAGCCCAGCCACAGCAGGCCCGTCTCCCATTAGATGTGTAGATGCTGCCCATCATGGAGCCTGGAGACAACCCCTCTGTTTCTGATCATGCCTCTTGACCCGAGAGTCATTTGACTGGCATAACTGTCTGCCGTATGACTGATCTGAGAAAACAAAACTGCCACATCTCAGCTTTCTGTGAACCCTCAGTTGGAAGCTTGCTTGCTTGCTTTCTCTTGCAAAAAAAAAAGCTGAGAGGTGGAAACCATGCACCCACAGACTGTCGGGTAAGATACTGTGAAGAAGTTAATGTTTCCAGAAAGCCTTAGGGCCCCTGTTGATTTTCTGACCTGAGTGAAAAGACTAACTGGAGCAGAAAGCCCCAACCGGGTTAAGTGGAGGCAGGTGTTCAATGGACACGATGATGCGCTATCAATTACTCATAAAAGACTGAGAGTTAGAAGAGTAACTAAAGGCTTTTATTAACAACAGAATGGAGGTCTGCCTCGAGTGGTCGACCGGTCCAGGATACAAGGGCTGGGGAGCAGTCACCTTTATACTAGGACCTGTGGGAGGAGTCAGCCGAGGCATGTCCAGGCATGTACACAGTGGAATACAAACAGGACAAACAGGAATACAAACAGTGGTTTACCACATTCACCCCTTGTTTAAAATTGAGTCCGGCGGGGTGAAGTGTATTAAAAGTTAGTGTATTGGAGTCTCTCCGGAGGTCTTGTCTGCCGCTGTGATCGGCGTGGCGACGGCAGGGGTAGTGAAGCTTCCGGCGTCGAGTCCAGCGTAGGCTGTGGCACAGGCGTGTCGACCTCGTAGATGTCGAGCGGGTCGCGGGGCCCAGGCCTGCCGTCTGCTGGGGCTGGATATCGGATCGTGGGGGGGGGTGGTAGTGGGTAGTGGGTTACTGTGGTCCCCGAGGGTGCAAGGTCTCTTATGGAGACTGTGTCCTCCCGCCCGTCCGGGTATGCGATGTAAGCATACTGGGGGTTGGCGTGGAGGAGGTCGACCCTCTCGACCAGGGGGTCCGTTTTATGGGTCCTCACGTGTCTTCTCAGTAGGACCTGCCCTGGGGACGTCAGCCATGGCGGTAGCGATGTCCCTGATGTGGACTTCCTTGGGAAGACAAACATTTTCTCATGAGGGGTGGCGTTAGTGGCAGTGCAGAGCAGTGACCGAATAGAGTGGAGCGCATCGGGGAGCACATCCTGCCAGCGGGAGGTTGGAAGGCCCCTAGACTTTAAGGCTAGCAGGACGGCCTTCCAAACTGTCGCATTTTCTCTTTCCACCTGTCCGTTCCCCCGGGGGTTGTAACTGGTGGTCCTGCTTGTGGCAATACCCCTAGTTAGCAGGTACTGACGGAGTTCGTCGCTCATAAACGATGAGCCCCGGTCGCTATGGATATAGCTGGGGAAGCCGAACAGGGTGAAGAGGTTGTTCAGACATTTAATGACCGTGGCACTGGTCATGTCCGGGCAGGGGAAGGCGAACGGGAAACGGGAGTACTCATCAATAATATTGAGGAAGTACACATTGCGGTCGGAGGAGGGGAGAGGCCCTTTAAAATCAACGCTCAGGCGCTCGAAGGGGCGAGTGGCTTTTATCAGGTGGGCCCTGTCTGGTCTATAAAAGTGTGGTTTGCACTCAGCGCAGACTTGGCAGTTCCTGGTCATGGTCCTGACCTCCTCAATAGAGTAAGGCAGGTTGCGGGCCTTGATGAGGTGGAAGAACCTGGTGACCCCCGGGTGGCAGAGGTCATTGTGGAGAACCCGTAGTCTATCGATCTGCGCGCTGGCGCAGGTGCCACGCGATAGCGCATCCGGGGGTTCATTTAGCTTCCCGGGCCGGTACAAGATCTCGTAATTGTAGGTGGAAAGTTCGATTCTCCACCTCAAGATCTTGTCATTTTTGATTTTGCCCCTCTGCTTGTTGTTAAACATAAAAGCAACTGAACGCTGGTCAGTGAGCAGGGTAAATCGTTTTCCGGCCAGATAGTGCCTCCAATGACGCACAGCCTCCACAATCGCCTGGGCCTCCTTCTCAACAGCGGAGTGTCTGGTCTCCGGGCCTTGGAGGGTTCGTGAAAAGAAGGCCACGGGTCTCCCCGCCTGATTGAGGGTAGCGGCCAGGGCAAAGTCGGACGCGTCGCTTTCCACCTGGAAGGGGATGGATTCGTCCACTGCGTGCATGGTGGCTTTGGCAATGTCCTCCTTGATACGGTGGAAGGCTAAGCGGGCCTCTGCCGTCAAGGGAAAAGAGGTGGACTTGATCAGCGGACGGGCCTTGTCCGCATAGTAGGGGACCCACTGGGCGTAATAGGAGAAAAACCCTAGGCACCTCTTCAGGGCCTTGAGGCAGTGGGGCAGTGGAAGTTCCATAAGGGGACGCATCCGGTCGGGGTCGGGGCCGATGACTCCGTGTTCCACAACACAGCCAAGGATGGCGAGGCGGTTTGTGCGGAATATGCACTTCTCCTTGTTATATGTCAGGTTTAGGAGTTGGGCGGTGCGGAGGAATTTTTCGAGGTTTGCGTCATGGTCCTGCAAGTCACGGCCGCAGATGGTCACATTGTCCAGATATGGGAAAGTGGCCTGCAACGCATTTTGATCTACCATCCGGTCCATCTCCCTTTGGAAGACGGAGACCCCGTTGGTGACGCCAAAGGGAACCCTAAGGAAGTGATAGAGGCGGCCGTTTGCCTCAAAGGCAGTGTACTGGCGGTCCTCAGGGCGGATGGGGAGCTGGTGGTACGCTGATTTCAGGTCAATGGTCGAGAAGACGCGGTACTGCGCGATCTGGTTGACCATATCAGCTATACGGGTGAGTGGGTAGGCGTCCAGCAGGGTGTAGCGATTTATTGTCTGGCTGTAGTCGATGACCAGGCACTGCTTCTCGCCGGTCTTAACGACCACAACCTGGGCTCGCCAGGGGCTGGTGCTGCCCTCAATAATCCCTTCTTTCAGGAGCCGCTCCACTTCGGTTTTAATGAAAACCCTGTCCCCGGCACTGTATCGCCTGCTCTTTGTGGCGATGGGCTTACAGTCGGGGGTGAGGTTAGCAAACAGTGGTGGGGGGGTGACTCTGAGTGTGGAGAGGTTGCACCTGGTGCGCGGCGGGCAATTTGGAAGCTGCTGGCTGCGGACTGTGAGTGGGGGTAGGGGTCCACCGTACGCCATCGTAACACTTTTAAGGTGGCACTGAAAATCTAACCCCAGCAGGACGGCAGCGCAGAGGTCGGGCAGGACCAGAAGTTTAAAATGATCGTACACGGTCCCGTCTACTACGAGTGTCACCACGCAGTAGCCGCCGATGTCCGCCGACTGGGACTCGGAGGCCATAGAAATCCGCTGTTGCGCAGGCAGGACTGGGAGAGAGCAACGCCGCACCGTGTCGGGGTGGATGAAGCTCTCCGTGCTCCCAGAATCAAAAAGGCAGATTGTATCGTGACCATTTACCTTAATGTCCATTGTGGAACTGGCCAGTTGGTGCGGTCTCGCTTGGTCCAGTGTAACGGATGCCAGCGTAGGGGTCGGTGTGTCGCTGCGGGTATCAGATGAGGCGGTGTCGGGGGCCTGCTGCGTCCCGGCTGTCGTCCAAGATGGCGGCGTCCATGATCCCCATGTGGCTGGAGGCGTCCAAAATGGCTGCTGTACCGGTGATTCGCACACGGCCGGGGAGGTCCAAAATGGCGGCCCGCATGGCCCACACGCGGCGCTGCTGGGGTTCGGGGTGGCTTTGGCCCTGCAGACGCTAGCGTAGTGTCCCTTCTTCCCGCAGCCCGAGCAGATCGCGTTTTTCGCCGGGCAGCGCGCTCTGGGGTGTTTTGCCTGGCCACAGAAGTAGCATTTCTGGCCTTGGGGCACTGCTGTCTGGCCTTGGGACACTGCTGCGGTAGTTGGGCCGTTGTTGGGGTGTGGCTGGGGTGGCACGGCGCTATGAGGCGGTCCTACCGTGTCCCAGGCTGTCATTCCCCGCGGCGTCCACGGTGCAGAGGAGTAGGCATCCATGCCCTGGTAGGCTGCATCCAACGATAGTGCGAGTTCAGAGGCCTTGTTGAGGTCGAGGTTACTCTGCTCCAACAGTCGCTGTCGGGTGTAATTGGATCTGTGGCCCGCTACAAAAGCGTCCCGGATAAGTTCCTCTGTGTACACGGCGGCCTTTACATCCTTACAACCACAGGCCCGGCCAAGCACAGACAGTGCCTGAAGGTATTCCACGGTCGATTCCCCAGGTTGTTGTTTACGACTCCCCAGGAGGTGCCTGGCGTACACTTCGTTCACTGGGCGCGTGTACTGGTCCTTGAGGAGCTTGATAGCGTCCGCGTACGAGGTCGCGTCTTGGATGACCGAGTACACTCGGTGGTTCACTTTGGAGGTCAGGACATCCAGTTTGTCCTCGTCCGATTTGATTGCTTCGGAGGCGGTCAGGAATTTTTCGAAACACTTAAGCCAGTGAGTAAACTTGGTGGATGAGTCCGCCTCCCGATGATCTAAGTCCAGGCATGCTGGTGTGAGGATCTTCTCCATTATAAAAATGTTGTTAATAAAATTGATGCGCTATCAATTACTCATAAAAGACTAAGAGTTAGAAGAGTAACTAAAGGCTTTTATTAACAACAGAATGGAGGTCTGCCTCGAGTGGTCGACCGGTCCAGGATACAAGGGCTGGGGAGCAGTCACCTTTATACTAGGACCTGTGGGAGGAGTCAGCCGAGGCATGTCCAGGCATGTACACAGTGGAATACAAACAGGACAAACAGGAATACAAACAGTGGTTTACCACACACGATAAGCCATCTTTCAGAACACTCTAGAAATTTCTAGCTTTTTCCATCAGAAACAAAGCAAACCAGAGTTGCCTTAGCACTTAACTAAAGAAGATAGGGTTTTATTTAGATTGTTGTGAGTCAATCCCGCAGTAAAACTAACAGTCTCTGATTTAGCAGCAAGTGTAGAAGCAATTCTACAATAATCCTGTAGAGAAGTGGAGGATCTTAAGATTGTTTTGCTTAATTTTTTTGTGGTAATTTTCTTTTGCACTCATCAAGGTGAGGAACGTTATCACTGGAGAATGACTGTTTTTCCTATCAAGGTCACCAAGTGTCAGCGTCCAGTATTTCCAGCTCAAGTATAGCATTGGTTCGAGGCATACAGCATGTGTTTGGTAGAGAGTAATATTATTGTTAATGGTCAGGGATCGGACCCCCTTCCCCCCCCAAACCCGGAGTCGTGGATCGGACCTAGCTGCTCTTGCGGCCTGCTCTGGAGTCCTACCTGCCCAACTGAAGCAAAGCCTGTCAATCAGGCTGACTTCCGGACGGGGAACCTGTTAAGGACAAAAGACGCAAACACTGTGAAGTTAAAACTCCACAGCATGCGGGAAACCCGGATTTCTGGGTTTCCTCTCTGAAACTCTGTCCCCCTTCCCCCCGCCTATGTAACCCGCCCCTGTTAATATCAAGGCCTAAGTCTCTGGGGTCTTGAACCCACAACCTTCTGACTCAGAGGCAAGATTGCTACCACTGAGACAAAGCTGACACACTTTGGCCGATTCAGAATTGACTGTTTCCCAATGGCTCGGTTGATAAAAGTGTCTTTTAGTGTGGAGCTGAGCTTTACAGACCAGAAAGGTACAGGTTTCAACCTTCATCTATGCTGATCTCAGCCATGGCAGCATTGGGTGTGGGGGGGGGGGGGTGGGGGGGGGTGCGCTACAATGGCCTAAGTATCCTTGTGCTAGGAAAGAATTCCCACTCCTGATAGATATCCAGTGACTCCTGCTGAAAAGTATGCATGTACACATGTAATTATTATGAGGGCAGAATCAAGTTTGGCAAATATACTTAATAAAAGAACTTCAATTGTTAAGAACTTCATGGAGCTGACCTCTATTCTGTGCAGAGATACCCAGCTCAGCAAGGGCAGAGTGGTGGTAGGGGTACTCGAGTTGCCTTTAGTACCCTGAATCCAAGGCGAAAATCAACCCATTCCTATTCACTATTCACTGACCCTCAATTGGAAAATGCATGTGTGGATATCAGGATAGGACAATGGGCTTGGCTATGATGTACTCCAGTGCAAAATAGTTTGCCAACTCTTACTGTCTACGTTCAAACATGAAGAATGGCTATTTGGACGAGGTATCAGAGTGCATCTGGTGCCATGGAACTTTAACTCAGCAAGAGTTGATAACTTCAAGAGACGGGGAGAAAATGTGTCTAAATGAAAAAAAAGAGCTTAATTTGTAATAATGTAAAATTGTGTCTTATCCTTTCTTCCCCTATTAAGGAGATAAACACCAAATGCAATACCATCTCTCCAAAACAAAGTGCGCTTTCATGGTGCTATACTAGATTGAGGCCTATCCCATTAATAAGGCCTGATAACAAGCTGTGTTAGCTCTGCCAGAAATTGAACCAGGACGTTGTTAAAAAGAATTTGCCATGTAAATGCAGCAAAAAGGAATCTTTACTTTGTTGTTCTTCAGTAAATGTTATTGCTGAAAAAAATGACAAGAATGTTTTTTGCAAATGAGTGCTTCTGCTCATGGAATTTGCATAACTTTGCAAGAAAGAACAAAGGGCATCTCGACCCCAAACTTGGAGACCTGGTGCACTCATTAAAACCCAAGCCCTCAGGCTCCAAGGGTGATGATGAGGGATGGATTATTAGAAACGACAGCCATAATGATAAGGGCGAACACATAAACAGCCCAAAGGGAGCAAAGGAGGGGAGGCCCATAACAGAAGGAGATTCACATGTGGTACTTCAAAGTCTATTGCTGTCCCCATGGACAGACTAAAAACAGCAGTGTGTTTAGAGGATAGGCAGAGGGAAATACGATAAGAGACGGGAATGCAAGGTGAAAAGCAGCAGGTTTTAAGAAGCACAGCAGGGCTTAGTGGCAGAACTTGATGAAAGAATGGATAGGTAGTGACATCATCAAAAGCTTTCCCTTTTTAGTAGATCTTGGGTCCTCTTTAGGCTTCCTCTTTCCCCATAATTGGTTTAGTCTGGTCTACTGTTCCACTCGATTATACATCTTGTCAGCCTGAGTTTGGGTCTACTGCCGAAATATGTTACACATTTCCTTCATGCTGCAGTTATCACTCTTCCCCAGTAGCACAGTAAGAAAGACTAGAAATAAAAAACTTGCATTTATATAGAGCTTTTCATGTCCTCAGGCTGTCCCAAACTATTTTATAACTGACAAATTATTTTTGAAATGCACACACATTTGTAGGCAAAAGTGGCAGTGTGGCAAAACCACTAAGAGACTCTTACAGTGAATTACATAATTGTCTGTAACCAATGTTATTACCTCTAGCATTAATTGTCTGTAACCAATGTTATTACCTTTCAAGTTGGCTCTGGTTAAACAGAGCTAGATCGACAACATCGCGATCTGACGCGATGACGTCATCACGTGGGTCACGTGACGTCCCCTTCAGTGGGAAACGTCATGACGTCAGAGGTAGAGGGCGGGGCCAGAGAGTCCTCGTGTGGATTGAAAGAGAAAAGACCTGTTTTGAGCTTCTCCTGTAGTTTCTTGTTTTGTGAAGTTCTTAGACAATAAATTCAGTTTGTTAACTTCCAGTAAGTTATAGATTCTTTGTTAGGAGTGCAGAGACTCCTACAGCAGCTAGATTGCATTCAGCCAGGTCCCACAATCAGCAACCAGTTAATCTGTTTTGATGGCGATGGTAGAGGGATATATGTCGGCCAGAATACCGGGAGAATGCCCCTGTTCTTGTGGGATGCAAATGTGCTACCGCTGAGACAAGACTGACATAAATATTTCAGATATCAAGAAGATATATTTTAACATTAATTTTTGGGGCAGCACAGTGGTTGGAGAACTCAGAGTGCCACAAACCCGATTTCCCTCCCCACCATTCCCATTCAGTTCCAACAGGAGCTATGTTAAGCAGTGAGATGTTGGTAAAGGATATGTTGCCTCAATAAAGGGG
Organism: Somniosus microcephalus; assembly: GCF_052327205.1. NCBI lineage: Eukaryota > Metazoa > Chordata > Chondrichthyes > Squaliformes > Somniosidae > Somniosus > Somniosus microcephalus. Next base: position 285,496,088 of record NC_140989.1, on the reverse strand, counting down.
AGCTAACACCAGGTATGGGGGTAGAAAAAGGGGGAAATCACTGCTGGGTTGTTCAAAATCTCTGAACTGGGACCGAGCATCTTTCGGATGAGATGTTAAGCCAAGGCCCTGTCTGCCCTCTCAGGTGGAAGTAAAAAATCCCATGGCACAATTTCAAAGAAGAGCAAGGGGGCCAGTATTTATTCTTCAATTGACATTAGCTGGTCATTATCACATTGCTATTTGTGGTGTCTTGCTGTGCATAAAATGGCTGCCCCATTCCCTACAATGCAACAGTGACTACACTTCAAAATTAGTTCATTGGCTGTAAATCAATTTGGGATATCCTGAGGTCATGAAAGGCGCTATATAAATACAAGGCTTTCTTTCTAGTTGCCCGATACGTGGGCAGAGCTGCAGGATACAGCACAACTGATCTATCAAGAGGCAGCCAGTGGGCAATACAATTGACCGGTTGTAAAATGAAAGAAATAATCATGGTAAACTCAACCAGATCTCAAGAGGCAACAGAGATCAGTAATATTCTTTTAACGTAGTAGGGTCACAACAATGACTTAATTAATCAGAACCCATGAGTTCAAGTGAGCTTGTTTTTTTTTTACTGGTTAAGTGTGTACAAGTAAGGCACAAGTGGGAATTTCCTGATGTCCAATTGTGAAACAGACTTCAAAATCATTTTTAACCACTCAAACTCTTGGCCTATTATATTATCTAATTGATTCATACAGAAGAGAGATTTGCTACCACAATGAATCTGTGGATAAAGCTATGACTGCTGTGGTACTGAGCCATACAATCCAGCAATGTCTCAGGTTCCATCTCCGATCTATGCTGAACTAGTTGATCTCAGCCAGGGTGGGTTTGGTGGAGAGACTACAATTGACCTCAGTGGGGGGGTGAATTTGGAGTTCTTGCTCCTGATTGCTATTTAGTGATTCCTGTTGGAAAGTAGATGCAAGTGAACACTGAGTGAAAACATGGTCAGGCTCAACAGTGATGCCTCTTGCATTCAAATAGCCTGATGACATACATTGCTGAGACTCACACATGAAGAAAAAGCCATTTGGTGAGGGCCAATAATGCCTCGACTAAAAGCACTTGCAGATACTGCCACGGGTTTAACTAAAGGATACGTTGTAAGGGTTCATGGACATGTCATCAATTATCACCAAAAGTTTGATTTAACGAGCAGTGGAAGAGTTAGAAACAAAGTTTAAAAAAATTTCTGCCTTAAGTTGAGTGCAGTCAGAGAAGGAAATGGGAGGGGGTGTAAACATTATGGGCAAAAATAGATATTCAGTAGAACCTAAAAACACACAATAAAATTTAGCACCTTGTTTTCTTCTGGTGCAGACATACATAATCATAAAGTCCTTATTTTGTCGGTTTTCTTCTCTCCCCTCGAAGATACTGACTCATTTTGGGGTTGGTCCCACAGGTGGCCGCACCCCTCCAAGACGTCATCCAAACGGCCATTATTCACACAAGGCTAGACAATTTAATAACAGGCTATTCATCCATGGAAGGATCATGGCTGAGCCCGATCCTGTCCATGGTCGGCATCCGCACATGTCCTTTCCAGAAGGGGACACTTGATAGGGGCCTTCACGAGAGTGAATCCTTGAGTGACTGATTTGTCTCCCAAGCCCACAGAAATTGAGGCCAATTGTACTGTCCGAACCATTGCCCTCACTGAAGTCAGCAATTTCAGTACAGACCAGTGGGATCTTCTGGTCTATGCAACTTAATACCACACCATACAATGCAGTTACCACTCAGCAATCAGGGAAGCACCCTCTAACGCTCACTTGCAGCTAAGGCACATTTAGCATTTGATAATGGATCCTTATAGGTGTACGTCTATCTTCAGGTTCAGGCCATAGATCTTGATCTAATGAAAACACGTGGGGCTAGAGTTCAATGTTTTCATAAAAGTATTAAGTTGCTCTCCATATTGCAATCAGCCTCAGTCTTCAACCAGAAATGTATTAAAAAAAGACAGCGAATACGATACTGGCAAGCTATAATTAAACTCAACTTCAACAGCAAATGCATAGTTTAGATCCCAGACTGGAACACATTTTGTTATAAACTGGATTTTATATATTTTTTAAATTTTTAAACAGAGAATGATTAAAGTCACGAAAGAGAGGAGAAAGCCAAAAGTCATTCCACCTGTAGCGTCTCCCACAATGGCTAAAGTACCTGCTATTGCTTCAGCACATAGTCCACACTTCCTCCTCCCTGCTGAAATCAGGTGTCATTGCACCGTCTCAGACTCCAACTCATTCTTTCCTCGAATTTGAAAACTGTGGGATTGCTCAGCTCCCTCCGTCTTCCCTTCCTCCTGGGTTTTAAAGTACAGCACTTTTGAGGGGTGGAGGGGATTATCAGGATCAGCATTTTGGGGTGGAGGTGAAGAAGCCAGAAGCAGCACTTAATGCAGGGTGGGGGGAGAAGGGGAAGAGGTCAGCGGCCAGGGTGGAGGGTGGGTGGGGGAGAAGGAGAAGAGGTCAGCGGCCGGGGTGGAGGGTGGGTGGGGGAGAAGGGGAAGAGGTCAGCAGCCGGGGTGGAGGGTGGGGGAGAAGGAGAAGAGGTCAGCAGCCGGGGTGGAGGGTGGGGGAGAAGGAGAAGAGGTCAGCAGTAGGGGTGGAGGGTGGGGGAGAAGGAGAAGAGGTCAGCAGTAGGGGTGGAGGGTGGGGGAGAAGGAGAAGAGGCCAGCAGTAGGGGTGGAGGGTGAGGGAGAAGGAGAAGAGGTCAGCAGTAGGGGTGGAGGGTGGGTGGGGGAGAAGGAGAAGAGGTCAGCGGCCGGGGTGGAGGGTGGGGGAGAAGGAGAAGAGGTCAGCAGTAGGGGTGGAGGGTGGGGGAGAAGGAGAAGAGGTCAGCAGCCGGGGTGGAGGGTGGGTGGGGGAGAAGGGGAAGAGGTCAGCAGCCAGGGTGGAGGGTGGGGGAGAAGGAGAAGAGGTCAGCAGCCGGGGTGGAGGGTGGGGGAGAAGGAGGAGGAGAAGAGGTCAGCAGTAGGGGTGGAGGGTGGGGGAGAAGGAGAAGAGGCCAGCAGTAGGGGTGGAGGGTGAGGGAGAAGGAGAAGAGGTCAGCAGCCGGGGTGGAGGGTGGGTGGGGGAGAAGGGGAAGAGGTCAGCAGCCAGGGTGGAGGGTGGGGGAGAAGGAGAAGAGGTCAGCAGTAGGGGTGGAGGGTGGGGGAGAAGGAGAAGAGGTCAGCGGCCAGGGTGGAGAAGAAGGGGAAGAGGTCAGCAGTAGGGGTGGAGGGTGGGGGAGAAGGAGAAGAGGTCAGCGGCCAGGGTGGAGGGTGGGGGAGAAGGGGAAGAGGTCAGCAGCCGGGGTGGAGGGTGGGTGGGGGAGAAGGGGAAGAGGTCAGCAGCCGGGGTGGAGGGTGGGTGGGGGAGAAGGGGAAGAGGTCAGCAGTAGGGGTGGAGGGTGGGGGAGAAGGAGAAGAGGTCAGCGGCCAGGGTGGAGGGTGGGGGAGAAGGAGAAGAGGTCAGCGGCCGGGGTGGAGAAGAAGTGGAAGAGGTCAGCAGCCGGGGTGGAGGGTGGGGGAGAAGGAGAAGAGGTCAGCGGCCGGGGTGGAGGGTGGGTGGGGGAGAAGGCGAAGAGGTCAGCGGCCAGGGTGGAGGGTGGGGGAGAAGGAGAAGAGGTCAGCAGCCGGGGTGGAGGGTGGGTGGGGGAGAAGAGGTCAGCAGCCAGGGTGGAGGGTGGGGGGTGGGGGAGAAGGAGAAGAGGTCAGCAGTAGGGGTGGAGGGTGGGGGAGAAGGAGAAGAGGTCAGCAGTAGGGGTGGAGGGTGGGGGAGAAGGAGAAGAGGTCAGCAGTAGGGGTGGAGGGTGAGGGAGAAGGAGAAGAGGTCAGCAGTAGGGGTGGAGGGTGGGGGAGAAGGAGAAGAGGTCAGCAGTAGGGGTGGAGGGTGGGGGAGAAGGAGAAGAGGCCAGCAGTAGGGGTGGAGGGTGGGGGAGAAGGAGAAGAGGCCAGCAGTAGGGGTGGAGGGTGGGGGAGAAGGAGAAGAGGTCAGCGGCCAGGGTGGAGGGTGGGGGAGAAGGAGAAGAGGTCAGCGGCCGGGGTGGAGGGTGGGGGAGAAGGAGAAGAGGTCAGCGGCCGGGGTGGAGGGTGGGGGAGAAGGAGAAGAGGTCAGCGGCCAGGGTGGAGGGTGGGGGAGAAGGAGAAGAGGTCAGCAGCCGGGGTGGAGGGTGGGGGAGAAGGAGGAGGAGAAGAGGTCAGCAGTAGGGGTGGAGGGTGGGGGAGAAGGAGAAGAGGTCAGCAGTAGGGGTGGAGGGTGGGGGAGAAGGAGAAGAGGCCAGCAGTAGGGGTGGAGGGTGGGGGAGAAGGAGAAGAGGTCAGCAGCCGGGGTGGAGGGTGGGTGGGGGAGAAGGAGAAGAGGTCAGCGGCCGGGGTGGAGGGTGGGGGAGAAGGAGAAGAGGTCAGCAGTAGGGGTGGAGGGTGGGGGAGAAGGAGAAGAGGTCAGCAGTAGGGGTGGAGGGTGGGGGAGAAGGAGAAGAGGTCAGCAGCCGGGGTGGAGGGTGGGTGGGGGAGAAGGGGAAGAGGTCAGCAGCCGGGGTGGAGGGTGGGTGGGGGAGAAGGGGAAGAGGTCAGCAGCCGGGGTGGAGGGTGGGTGGGGGAGAAGGGGAAGAGGTCAGCAGCCAGGGTGGAGGGTGGGGGAGAAGGAGAAGAGGTCAGCAGTAGGGGTGGAGGGTGGGGGAGAAGGAGAAGACGTCAGCGGCCAGGGTGGAGGGTGGGGGAGAAGGAGAAGAGGTCAGCGGCCGGGGTGGAGAAGAAGGGGAAGAGGTCAGCAGCCGGGGTGGAGGGTGGGGGAGAAGGAGAAGAGGTCAGCGGCTGGGGTGGAGGGTGGGTGGGGGAGAAGGGGAAGATGTCAGCAGCCAGGGTGGAGGGTGGGGGAGAAGGAGAAGAGGTCAGCGGCCGGGGTGGAGGGTGAGGGAGAAGGAGAAGAGGTCAGCAGCCAGGGTGGAGGGTGGGGGGTGGGGGAGAAGGAGAAGAGGTCAGCAGTAGGGGTGGAGGGTGGGGGAGAAGGAGAAGAGGTCAGCAGTAGGGGTGGAGGGTGGGGGAGAAGGAGAAGAGGCCAGCAGTAGGGGTGGAGGGTGGGGGAGAAGGAGAAGAGGTCAGCAGTAGGGGTGGAGGGTGGGGGAGAAGGAGAAGAGGTCAGCAGTAGGGGTGGAGGGTGGGGGAGAAGGAGAAGAGGCCAGCAGTAGGGGTGGAGGGTGAGGGAGAAGGAGAAGAGGTCAGCAGTAGGGGTGGAGGGTGGGGGAGAAGGAGAAGAGGTCAGCAGTAGGGGTGGAGGGTGGGGGAGAAGGAGAAGAGGTCAGCAGTAGGGGTGGAGGGTGGGGGAGAAGGAGAAGAGGTCAGCAGTAGGGGTGGAGGGTGGGGGAGAAGGAGAAGAGGTCAGCAGTAGGGGTGGAGGGTGGGGGAGAAGGAGAAGAGGTCAGCAGTAGGGGTGGAGGGTGAGGGAGAAGGAGAAGAGGTCAGCAGTAGGGGTGGGGAGAGAAGCAAAGCCAGAAGCAACATTTTGGGGAAAGTGAGATGAGGAGCCAGGAGCAGAGGGAAGGGAAGCAGGAGCAGCACTTGGTGTTAGTGGGGAAGCGGGGAGACTGGGCAAACCCAGATACACTGCAGATTCTAAAATACTGGTGGTGTATGCCCTCCAGACACCCCCTAGAAAATAAATTTTGTGTCCTCAATACAGGTACTTGCATCCCCTTCTGGCTTTCATGTACTCAAAGTGAAGGAATGTTGGGCATACCCACAGCTTAAGTTACAACCAATATCCCACTACACTTTCAGTGTAATGACTTGCTTTCACAATCAAAAGGCTTTTATTCAGGGCTATTTTTTAGTTGTCAGCTTTTTTGAGGGCTGTGTCAGCTATCTTGGAAGCTGTCAGTCAGCTTTTACTAGTTTGCCATGTAGGGAAACCAACTCAGCGCCATGGCCCACAACCATTAGTGAGGTAATGACTTCAGTTTGGACAACATTTTTATTTCCGCTCAACCAGGTGGGAACTACCAACAGTGGGGATCACTATCCAGTGGCTTCTGCTCGAACGTACACATTTGGATGCCTGGGCTCAACTGTAAATGCCCAACAGTCAAATAGTATAGCATTCACTATCTAGGCTCATATATAACAACAGAAGGAAGCAACAACAACAAAGAAGTATTTGCTCCAACAAACTCACTTCTTCCCCAGATCACTTATAAGCGACTCTACCCACTCGTTTAGTTTGCTGAGCGAAAGTTCTGTAACAATGTTTCCTAATTCCTAAAGGTAATCAAGCAAAATTTGAAGCCTACCCCACATCTTCACTGTTTAACCCTGTCTGGTTATCTCCCATGGACATCATTCCCATTCGACCCAATCGTTCGAATACTCTAACACTGCTTACTCTGGACAACTGAGTGAGGTAATGGAAAGTTTCCAATACGTGTGAAATCGTACCTCAACATAAGTCACACGGGGAGGGAGAAAATTACCCAAAAAAAGGGTTGGGATTTAATTCATGATTTTTCACCCTTCTAAAAGTCAACATTCAGCTTGTTCACATGACCTGGGAATTATATTCCTCACAAAGAACCATGTAGCAATAAGCCAGCTCTAACTCTTTTTTTGGAAATCCTTTGCTTATTTTGGACCAAGATGTTTCTGGGTCACTCAGTTCTGTTTTATCTCAATCTCTTCAGAGAATTTACTTGTCACCTAAACAATATATCTTAAAAGTACTCAATCCCTGTTTTGTGTTTTTTACTCTGAACTGGAGCAATAAAAATGTATGGCAGATTGCCATTGAGAAATGCTGGATTTTCCCCCTCCTCTCCTAAAGAGGCTGACTCTGTTGGTTGTACAGCTCCAGAGGCACCAGTTGCCCTCCGATAACTCGGCTAAGTGGCCAATTTTATGTGAGTCAAGATGATGAGTGTTGGCAGGCTATTTGGACATGGAGGCCCGAGCCCAAGCCACCATCCACACAGGCAGGGATTGCTACATAGTGACCAAGAGTGGGAACTGCAGTTTATTTTTCTCCTTCCCTCATCTGGGACCCTGGGGCTAATTATAGCACCTATACTTCTGCTTTGCTGAGATCAGCTAACTCAGCACAGATACGGAATCAAATGTGAAAGCTTCCTGATCTGTATGGCTCGGTTCAACACTCGCTGTTACACCGATGTTGTGTGTCATTGGAGAACTCCTCCCAGGTTTGATCTCAGGTCTGCACTGACTTAATCTGGCAATAGGGATACTAGGGTTGACCTCAGCATCTCTGAGCTAAGAAGGTGGAGATTAGGGGGGAAATGTGACCCTCACTGGAAAGTGCATGGTTGCAGACATCAAACGAGAGCAGAATAGGATACAGCCATGATGTCCCCCATGGTCAAACTATTATTTGGCTCAACCATGATGAATGACCACTTGGTTGAGATTCTGGAGACTGCCCTACCCCATGAAAGTATACCACAACATGAGTCTGTAATTTGAGGAGAAGACAGAAGAGAACTGGGAGAAAGGCTTACATATATCTCCTGGAAGACCGTGTGTTTTCACGTTAACATTTGTTTCTTATTTTCACTTAAGACTACCTAGAAGACAAGAACAGTATCTCCAGCTAAATCAAATTTGAAAACATAGACCACTTACAGCCTAATAACTGATTGAAGATCATTGCAATGTAAAGGAAGTTTGTTTTCAAATCTGGTGTACTTTCAATCAAGTGAGTATTCTAGATGACCCAAATACATTTCATTGAGCTGTCCAAACAGTGATGACACCCAGTGCTCCACCTGTCTAGTGGTATTATTATTCACCCTTCGTTACATCAATACACCACCCCCGCCCCCACCTCACCAGCACAAGTTTCGGACTGCTGTTCTGCCCAATGTTTCCACTGTGCCATCTGTGCAAAATGCCCCCCCACCCTTATCTCAGTACTAGACTCTGCTACTCACATCTGTATGGTACACATTGCTGATTAAGAAGCTGCAGAAAGAATGGTCTGACACCATGGTGATGATAATAGGTCTGCAGCTACACTCATGGCTGAATGAGTGAATACTCTGGCTGGTGCGGTACCCGGTCATGCAGACCAGGAAGGTTCATTGTCTGGTCTGTACTGAGTTCGCCAATCTCAGCCAGGGTCAGTAGGACTGGGAATTGGACTGAGCATCCCAGGACTACGAATACCCACTTTGGTGAGGTACTGAGACCCAGAAACATACCCCGAAATGAATCAATGCCTTTAGAAAAGAAAAGAAATAAAACTACTTATGAACCCCATCTCAGAGTGGAGGTATTCTTTTCATAGGAACTGCTTCAGTTTCACATATTTAATAGCCACTCACAACTGACAACTTTTCACAACAGTTCTCACTCTTTTTGCACTCAAACAAATACTGGAAAGAATCATTTTTAACTGACTTTATATATAATGTGTTTATGGAGCATTTGCCCCTTTTATCTCCTGTACTTCAGTATTCTTACCCTCTTCCCCCCCCCCCCAACCTCCCCACCCCTTGAAAGTGCTGATCTGGCTGGGGTTTGATGTCATGGGCACCAACATATACAACACACTTAACGTGCAATGAATGCCAGTTTTCTATTGGAGTACCATCACTGTTGCTTTATAGGCAAACACAGCAGCCAATTTGCTCACAGCAAGGTCCAACAAAAAACAGCAATGAGATAAATAACCAGCTAAATTGTTTTGGTGGTATTGGCTGAGGGATGAATGCTGTCCCTGACATCAGGAGGATGCCCCGCTCTTCTTCATTTAAAAAAAAAGTCCCTGTGAATAGTTTAATGTCTCTTCCAAAAGATGGCACCTCTAACAGTGCAGCACTCCCTTAGTACTGCACTGAAGTGTCAGTCTAGATTATGTGCTCAAGTCTCTGGAGCGGGGCTTGAACCCTTTAGAGAGAGATAAGGATGTTACCACTGAGCCAAAGTGACACTGAGGCATACCAAGAAACTGCTCTTCTGTAGGCATCCAGAGGAGAGGGGAATGCCTTTCAAAAGCCCAATAGCAAATCAGTAACTATTTAAAAAATGTTGTGGGAAATAAATAAAAATTGCATGAAAAATATAAATTTTCACAAGTTGTAGCAAGAAAACAATCTCAGTTACCATCATCAACCATGGGGAAGTGGGAAGACATTGCGGAAGGTTTGGGGAGAGAGTGTTTGATGCTCAGCCAGCAGAAGTTGTATCATGCTGACCTCAAAGTTATTGTCATTACATTTTTTCTTTGCATGAAAAGAGTTATTATTTTAACCCCAAAGTTGCACCAGGATGTTGAAGAATCGCCAGAGGATTCTCAACAAACAAAGGACAAAGGACAGGGAACATTTGGTGGAAAAGATCCGTTCACCACCAAACTGCTGAGGGATTTATCATTCTGTGCAATAGGGGGGAACCCGCAAGGGTCCAAAGAATGGGGAGGAACCTACTGTATTTTCCCTCCATGATGAACTTCTTATGCTTTTTCTCTGTTTCCATCTATCTATCTGTCATATGCTATAAACAGATGCATCATGTTAGAGACCCTTTTATTATGAAGCTGATAGAAATGCACTCATGAGAAATCCAACATAGCCTCCAACTATTGTTATACTTTTAAATCATGGGTAAAGGATAAAGAAAAATAATTAGGAGGTCAAGTCACGCAAATGCTTCAAAATGGAGTTGGATAAATATCCATTTGGGAGTGAGGGTGGTGGTTATGGGATAGGTACAGGCTGAGATGCAATGCTATAAACGGTATTTGTGCAGAGGAGGCCAAGGAATGGGATGCAGGGAGATGAACATTTTCTGAAAAACAGCAGATCAAGGTTGAGTAGCAGAGATTCAAGAACGGATACGTATTCCAGAGTTTTGCTCGATTAACTTTGGGATTAGGAAGTATTATGCAGAACCTTCCATCAAAAGATTAAGGCCACACTTCAACTACAGCTGCAGTGGTTTCACTTTGCACCAATCTAAGTTGTTGTTGTGTAAATCTAAAAAGTCAGGACCTGACCCAGCTGTGTCCGTGGAGTGAGAGGCCTTCCTCTTGGCTCTGATTTACACTACATCTTTAGTGTTGATATGAAACCTAAACGGGTAGGGTAGATTCGTTGATAGGTCAGACTGTACATGGTCTGTGGAAGGAATAGGCTGGATGGGCTAAATGACCTAGTTAAGTTCCATACTATAAGTTATTATATTCTTCTTGCTTTGGAGTATCCTAAAAGTACAATTTTAAAAAGTAATAAAACTTATATGTGGAGTTATTAGGAGCTGTTGGTGACGTCATAAGGTATTAACACAGCTGACAAACTAGTTTATGGAAATCAGAATAATGCAAAAAAAAACATAACAATGAAGAGCACACAGATCATAGCATGAATACAACATCTTTATAGCAACGCATCTAAATAGCCACACCTCACACCACTTTCTTTGAAAACCGTCCTTTTCTCCTTCCTGTCCTCACCTGATGGTCGCACGCCCAGGGAGTTCCTCGATAGGGATCAGAGCAAAACTCTTTTCTCTCTTTCCAGGCTCAGCAGCACGGAGGCCAATTATAGCCGTCCCTACCGTCACCACACCGGAAATCAGCTGATTACAGATCACAGATTGAACGAAACAACCAAGGGGCATTACATCAAAAAGAGGTTTCTGTATATTTTGCAGCTGTTTTTTGTAGAAATTACAGGCTCCACAGTTTTGCACTTGCTATATCCCAGAGTTTATGCGTTTGCAACTGGTTACGATGCATGCTGGGAAATGTAGTTCTCTCCCGTCACAAAACCCTCAGTTTATTTTTTTTTATATCTTAATTCACCTGCAACATTTTTCAGGGAAAAACACAAAAATCTCTGGCAGAAGCAAAACACCACAAAGATAAACCAGAACTTATTTTTTAAACACAAGTACTTAAGAACAAAAGAGAGAGACACAATTGTTGAATTTTGTTGGGCAAAGGACAAAGGTAAGCTTCTAACACATCTTTTGTTCCAAAAAGTCCTGCCTGTGAAATTTTTTCAAAAAAACACTCAAAATGCAACTTTGATTTTTAAGAGGCTGCTCTCCTCCTCTTCTTCAGAGTGCTTGGCAATGCTGAAATTCAAAAGGTCAAAAAGCCAAACAACTATGTACACATAGAACAGTAGTCACATTACTTGCTTTATCGTGAATGAAGAAGTTAAGTAAACAGAGGCTGGTGTCTGATTGTGAGCCGCCATTTGTAACAACCAGACAAAAGCCTAGGCCTAAACAAACAGGCTTTTCTTTATTGCTACTGCAAGCAACCAGCATCTGTGCTGGTGAAACAAGAGCCCCAATATCATAATCCCCAGACAGGTTTATAAATGGATTAGTTGGAAGCTAGCCTAGTTTGTAGTTACTGACAAATTTCTTGATGGGAGATAAGTTTGGGTTATCTGTCTGATAAGGGTGAGGATAAACTCTATCCACTGCTTATAAGCTCATTGATGAGGATCCAACTATTTTCTGTGTGCAGGCCCCACGTTTGATGCCCGATCTGTGCTGAGTTAGCTCATCTCAGTTAGTGGTGGTAGAGCTGCTTCAATTGTCCTTGGCACACCTGGGGAGGAATAAATTATCCAGGATTCCTGCTCCTGACCTCTGCTGGAAATTGCATACGTACAGACATCCAACAAAGACAGGATTGGGTTCAGCTGTGATGCCTCCATAGTCAAATAACCCACTGACACTCACTACTTGGACTTGCCCATGGAGAATAGCAACTTAGGAGAGGTACCTGACACCATGGAACCATACCCCACTCTTGCTTTGGGAAGGGGCAGAGAAAATTGGAGGGGGAAGTACATGTTGTGGAAGATTTAAGAGCTGGTGCGCCATAGTTGGATTCTTTTGCCTACAGGCAGTGTTTTAGCAGGGCTTGGGGCCCAACTACATTTCACTAAGATACCCCGCCCCGTGGAATTTTCAGCAGTGACGTGACACTGCTGGCTTATGTCGCTGTTGAGTGAGAGAGGGCAGAGCTCTATACATGGACACGCCAATACGTGCAGAGCACCACTCACCAGCCTTCTACTGCAGTTTCTAATGAGAAATCAGGCAGGATAGTCAACAACATAATGAGGGCAGTGGGTGAACGGTTGAGCCTGGGATAACTTTCCTTGATTGCTATACAACATATTCTGGTCGATCAACCAGTACGTTAGATATCTCTGAAGACACTCCTAGGTTGTGAGTTAGAAAATAAAGTCATTCCAGTCAACAAAATTGGGGAGAAAAAATGAAGAGACAGTTGTAAAATGTGAAAATTAGTTTACCCCATCATATATATGCCTAGAAAAGATGCCCAATGTACAAGACAGCTCCCCCCAGCCAAAAATCCTGTAAAAAATCTATGACCCATTGTCGCTCGGTCAAAATCCTGGAACTCCCTACCTAACCGCACTGTGGGAGCCACTTCACCACACGGACTGCAGCGGTTCAAGGAGGTGGCTCACCACCACCTTCTCAAGGGCAACTAGGGATGGGCAATAAATGCTGGCCTTGCCAACGTCACCCATATCCCAAGAATGAATTTAAAAAGATGCTCATCAATGATGGCTCCCTTGAGAGCGGGAAGTACATTGATCTTGCACATGCTGTCACTGTGGCACGTGGATATGGAGAAAGAGAGGTGCTGCCTGAGAGTTTGGAAGAGGAAACTGGAAGCCCAAGAGAGAGAAGCCGGAGAGCCCCAGAGAGGGGGGGCCGGGGAGCCCCAGACGGGGGGGCCGGAGAGACCCAGAGAGGGGGGGCCGGAGAGCCCCGGGGGGGGGGGGGGGGGGGAGCCGGAGAGCCCCAGAGAAGGGGGCCCGGAGAGTCCCAGAGAGGGGGGCCGGAGAGCCCCAGAGAGGGGGGGCCGGAGAGCCCCAGAGAGGGGGGGGCCGGAGAGCCCCAGAGAGGGGGGGCCGGAGAGCCCCAGAGAGGGGGGCCGGAGAGCCCCAGAGAGGGGGGGCCGGAGAGCCCCAGAGAGGGGGGGCCGGAGAGCCCCAGAGAGGGGGGGCCGGAGAGCCCCAGAGAGGGGGGGCCGGAGAGCCCCAGAGAGGGGGGGGGGGTGGAGAGCCCCAGAGAAGGGGGCCCGGAGAGTCCCAGAGAGGGGGGCCGGAGAGCCCCAGAGAGAGAAGCCGGAGAGCCCCAGAGAGAGAAGCCGGAGAGACCCAGAGATGGGGGGGGGGCCAGAGAGCCCCAGAGAGGGGGGCCGGGGAGCCCCAGAGAGGGGGGCCGGGGAGCCCCAGAGAGGGGGGGCTGGAGAACAGGAGTTTGCAAGAGGCGAGGAGAAAAGGCAGTAGGACAGCAAAAGCCTTAGACAGGGCAGCAGTACAGTGGGATCATAAAGCAGGGCAGGAGGAGATAGAAGAGTGAGAGAAGTGGGAGAGAGAGAGAGAGAAAGGAACAGCACTGGAGGGCCCAAAATAGACCAGATTGCGGGATCAAGCTAGAAGCAGTTGAAACTCACCAGAATGAGCTACAGTATCATCCATCACAGGGCCTCTTGTTTAACATGACTCACCTACTTCAACCAAACAGTGAACTAAATTTCTCAGCTTAGGTGAGAGTACATACAATTGTCTTCCATTGAAAGAAATTATTGAAAGCTTAAAAATGGTCAGGAAATCAGATATTGAAACTAAATCAAAGTAGTTAACATCCAACATGACTTTCACTGGAAGGAGAAAAGTGCACAATCAAAACTCACACTGTAACCTTTGCAAGGAGTGCAGATATGGTTCTAGAGAGGCTGAGGCAAAAATAGAACTTGCTAGGGACAGTGTTATCAAACGTGCCATTTATATTGAAACTCGTGTCACTGCCAAATTCCTGATGTACTGTGGTCACTTAGAGGTGTTCCCTGATCCAAACGAGGCACAACTGATTTGAAACTTACTTTGCTATATGAACAGAAAGTCTGGGTTTACTCCAACACAGGGCCACAGGAATGAATCCAGCATTTTTTATAAAAGGCCGTTTCCTCTGTTGGCTATACAGGTGCCTTCTGTCAATATGAGGTTAAATTATATCTAACATTGACACAAATTACCTTGGCATGTTACAACCTCTGTTATTGGAGTGATTTAAAAAAAATGTTGCTTCCAATTGTTCCCCTCCTTCCTGCGCGGGCTGACCCATGCTGGTGTACAGTTCCATGGACACTGCAGAACCACATCCCAAATGGCCTTCCCTACTGAGATCAATTAACTGAGTAAGGGTTTGCTCCTGGGAGCGTGCTGAAGTCACTTTTTTTCTTGCCACCTTTGCTGAAGGCACTGACTCTGTGCTGAGGTATGACTCCACGAGCATCTGGCTCCCTTCAGTACCTCGTTCAAGTGGTCATTATTCATTTGTGAGCACTGATAGTGAGCGTCAGTAGGTTTTTCAACATGATGGTGGGGGTTACTGACGAGCCCAATTCTCTCTTCATCTGACATTCATACATCAGCACTTTCACCAGCAGATAGCTGGATAGCTTGCAGTCGGGGAACTTGGGCTGTTTTTTTTCCCTTTCCTAATTCAGGGGGCTGCGGCCAACTGTAGCCTTCAAACCACCAAACCCCCAGCTGAGATCAGTAATTCAGCTTAGATCAGGGATAAAATCTGGGGCCTTTCCACTCTGCGTGGCCCAGCTACAATACTCACAGGATAAACTTGTTGAGCCGTCAGGGAGCTCCTGACATGAATTTTCTTTGGTTCCTCCTCTTAGTAAAGTGAACTGTGATCAGAAGCCAACTCCCTCATTACTGAGTGAAAACAAGTTGTCTATATTGCACAGGATTAGCAAATTAGCCAATCACATTCTTAACATTCTGCTTAGATACCCAGGGCAATGTTTATTAAACCACTGATCTCCAACTAAACCCTCTTAAAGGCAAAATAATCTTCAAAGGGGAAGGAATCCTTAAAACTCTGACTGCCAAAGGGATTACAATCTCTATGGATACTGATGTCAATTATGGTACAAAAGGTAGTCTGCAACAGAATAAATTAAAAAGTAATAAAACATTTGCATGCGGCAATTAATTTCAATTCACAAATTTTTAAAAGGCCATTATTTTCATGAAAAAGTGTTCCGACGACAACCCTATTTTTTGGTGAGGGAGGCCAGAAGAGTTGTGGCATTTTTGTCATGGTACCATGCACATGTGAATCACAATGAGACACTGAGATGATTTCTATCATATTGTGCTGCATGTGGAATCATTCAAAAAAGGAAAGGTTGCTGGCTTGTAGTTAGGATGGATGGAGGTTTGATGTCCAATTTTCTACCATTGCTCCTTGCAACTGCCCACCGAGAGGTGGCCACTTACATGGAGCACTGGTAGCCCAGCGGGGCTTGATCCTCCATCCATCTGCTGAAGTTCCCGATCTGAACTGCATCGAGTGGGGAAACGCTAAGGAGGCTGTGGTGTCTCCGAGCGAGGGCAGGGGGGCAGGATCTGAGAAGACAAGTCGCACCTGGTCTGCCTCTAGCCTCTCCTAGTGGCCAGTTAAAGGAATTACTGATGGCTGCCAGGAAATGGGTCAGGCGCTTGACTTACAGCTGCAAGGTATCAGGCCAAGTGCATGAAGAAAAGAGAGGGAAATCTTATCTGGAAAAGTACTCCCCTTAAAAAAGGCATTACATAACACTATCCATTAAGGCAATGCCTCTTTGATTACTTACACAGAGGAGTTAAAATGTTTGCAAACTATGGTGCTTAAAGGGAAAGGAAAACCTCATGAGAGTACCTTTTAATCAGAGTACTCCCCCATGTTATAAAGAAAGATAGAAACAACTTGCATTTATATAGTGCCTTTCACAACTTCAGGGCGTCCCAAAGTGCTTTACAGCCAATGAAGTACTTTTGAAGTCAAATCACTGTGAAATATATTGAAAAATATGTTGATAAAGTTATTGACATTAAAAAAAAAAAATCACATCCATTATTTTCCTCCACTGAGACACGCCTGGTTGAATTGGGTTGCGAGGTACCTGGATGATAAGACGGCAACTTGGGTTGGACGATACCGGATTGACGTTCATGGCCTGGAGCCATGAACTCAATTATCATTAACACATGCAGCTCCCCCCCATCAGGAGGAGATCTGGCTGGGGGGGATGACTGGGTAGGTAAACATTTGATGCTATAAAAGAAAGTCATAAATACGTTTATGAACTTTTTTTTGCAATATATAAAAAGTGAGGAGGAATTTGAATAAAAGGCTCTCCTCCTCGACGTCCTTCAAATAGGAGAAGCTTTTAATGGTATGATGTGTGGACAATGGGATAGGGTGAGGTGGGGTGGCAGTAAATACTATGGAAGGTTAAAAATAAAGCATATGCAACTATAGTTTTACTACATGTGCCTATCACTCAATACACAGGCAAGAATTTTCACAGAGAAAAGAAATTTCAAAATATATGCTCAAGGTTTCCATGGATGTTGTGAATGGCTGCTGATCTCTTCTTTACACTGCAGTTCATATTTGGAATGCTGGCAACCTCACTGAAGCAACTATGCACACACAAGTTGCACAAAAGTCATCTTTTCAACTTGAAGTTACTGGCCATGGCTCGCCTCCAGTGTCAGGGAGTCTTGTACCAGCCAGCCATGTATAACTGCATTGTTGAGATGGACAGGCAGGCTGAGCATTCAGAACGAAATGGCAATCAGTGGCACATGGCATCAACAACACCCGTTTAATGTTTGCCATCAGTAGCAATTTGCCTCCATAGGCTCCTTGAAACGCCCCGTCACGAGACGGGTCTTGATGCTTCCGGTGGTACCTAATGCTGTAGAGCTACGATATACTGTATTACGTGGTGTCAGGGCACTTAGAAAATCAGAACATGATTAGGTAGAGTCAACATGGTTTTATGAAAGGGAAATCGTGTTTGACAAATTTATTAGAGTTTTTTGAGGCTGTAACTAGCAGGGTAGATAAGGGGGAACCAGTGGATGTCAGTATATTTGAATTTCCAAAAGGCATCCGATAAGGTGCCACATAAAAGGTTATTACACAAGATTAGGACTCACGGGGTTGGGGGTAATATAGTAGCATGGATAGAGGATTGGTTAACGGACAGAAAACAGAGGGTAGGGATAAACGGATCTTTTCCGGGTTGGCAGGCTGTAACTAGTGGGGTGCCGCAAGAATCAGTGTTGGGGCCTCAGCTATTTACAATCTATATTAATGACCTAGATGAATGGACTGAGTGTATTGTTTCCAAGTTTGTTGACGATACAAAGCTAGGTGGGACAGTAAGCTGTGAGGAGAACACAAAGGGCTGGATTTTACCAGCCCTGAGGAGGCGAGTTTGGAGGCGGGACTGCTGGGAAATTTAAAAAAAAATGGGAGTGGGTCCCGAACCCGAACCCAACCCGCCTCCAACCAATCTTCCCAGAAGTCGGGTACCCGACTTACGCAGGGACCCGACTCCAATCGGCGGGAAGATGATTATAGAAGAATGAGAGGTGATCTCATTGAAACATACAAGATTCTGAAGGGGATTGACAGGGTAGATGCTGAGAGGTTATTTCCCCTGGCTGGAGTGTCCAGAACTAAGGGGCATAGTCTCAGGATAAGGGGTCAGCCATTTAAGACTGAGATGAGGAGGCATTTCTTCACTCAGAGGGTTGTGAATCTTTGGAATTCTCTGCCCCAGAGGGCTGTGAATTTTGAGTCTTTGAGTATATTCAAGGCTGAGATAGTTAGATTTTTGGACTCTAGAGGAATCAAGGAATATGGAGATCGGGCAGGAAAGTGGAGTTGAGATCGATGATCAGCCATGATCTTATTGAATGGCGGAGCAGACTCGAGGGGCCGTATGGCCGACTCCTGCTCATATTTCTTATGTTATGTTCTTATGGTCCATTTGCATTGTGGAGCTACGCTCAGCCCATCAATGGCCAGAATAGAATGGCAGTCCCTGTACTCAGGACCACCAGAGGTACTTTGCCTCCAAAGTATGGGGACATCTTGCACGGTAGAATCCTGTGCCTCCAGCGGTTTATGTGCCAGCACTGTTTATATTACAGTACTGTCCCCCAAAATATAAACATGGTACGAGAGAGACTACCTCCGTAGTAAAGACAAATAATACTGCCCGCATAGCTTCCAGGCGAGAGGCATCAGATGACACGTCTGACTATTCATGTGTTAGAAGCAGTTATCAAAGTGCCAGGGTCCAAAGGGCAATGAATGCTTGTGTGTGAAATCATCAGATGTGACATTTCTGACAGGCAATGAATTGTGACCATGATCCTGCTGTTTGGGAAACAGGGGATCAAATATCAAATTACGAAGTATTTTGAGTACAGAGGATTTTTTTTTTTTAAAAAGCAGCTGTTACTTCTCCTTCTATCATTACTCAAAAAGCTTTTTTTTGGGTCCCAGGTGACTGTTAAAGAGAGAGCTCCTGTGTGTCACTTTTAAGAAGGGCTTGCGGACCTCGAAGGTTAAAAGGTAGACAATCTGTGAATTGTGCTCCACTCGTAACATTCGGCTTTGGCCAGATCAGATTTCCACGGGCTCTTTGAAACCGCTCTATCCTGTTCCTTCAAAACAAGGTGCGATCCAAAAAAAATACAACTCGTGAAGTTCTTAAAGGGCTGCGTACTTGGGCGGGGGAGCACTTTGAATCCAGAGTACTCGCCCCTCTCGAAAGATTGAGCGGGAGGTGGCGATCATGAAGAATAGTTCTTCTTTGAGGGAAGACATCCTGTATTTTGTAGAATGGAATTTATACAGCACCTTCAACGTTCGCTCTCCATCAATTTCTTTAAACTTTCAACTTGCTGTAGTATTTTTGAGTAAATCTCCCACTTTGTCTTAACATTTCAGGTCGATGACCTTCCATCAGAACTGGAAGAAGTTAGACATTTAACAGTTTACATCTCGAACATTTCTCTCTCTCCACAATTGCAGCCTGACCTGCTGAGTGTTTCCAGCATTTTCTGTTTTAATTTCAGATTCCCAGCAATCGCAGTGTTTTACTTTTGTCCCACTTTGTCTTGTTATTTTAATCCCTTCCTTGCCCATTGGTCTGATATCTCCGCAGTTAAGGAGGGCACATATTCTGTTTGCCAAAAGGCGCCAGAGAGCACCCAACTGGGACTCTACCTCTGGTTTTCTCTTCCCCCCTGCAGCTTCCAATTCATCACCAAAACTCAAATAAAGGACTGAGCTGAGCAGGACTTATGTCGGTCACTGCTCCGTGCACGGAATGTTAGGAAGCTAATGTTCAGCATTACCCACACCCCACACACTAATTTCCTGTGCATTGGCATAAATGATAACTGTTGAGTCTGTGTTTACAAATGCAGTTATACTGAATAACAGGACACAGACTACAGAAGTAAGTAAACAGGTCTTTAGTGATTGAGGGTCAGGGCGGAACTGAGGTACACTTTGCTCCGCAGGGTTTATATACCGGTATGGTCACCACCGGTACTACAATGTACAGGAGCCATCAAAAAGTAGTCCATCACCTTAAGGTATCCTCTTAAGGTAGTACAGGTTACATACACTACAATTCCTCCCCTTTTAGCTTAACAGTGGACACCCCAAATTAATACACTACATGGATAACATATATACAATTTACACACAAGAACTGTTCAAAGATTCAGTCTCTGAGGAGGCCTCCTGATCCGGCCCGGATAACGCCTTTCAGGGATCTCTGGTTCCCGTTGCTGGGGTGACTCATCCACTTGATCTCCTATGGATTCAACATCATCCAATACGTTCGAGTCTGAGGTAGATGCTACAGGCTCAATAAGTTCTTCAACTGGTGTCTCTGCCGTAGACATGGGGTCGACCCTTGTTCTCGATTCCACAAGTTGGTCAGCATGACGTCGTATTACGTTCTCCAACGTCTACCGTGTACATCAAGGGTCCCTGTCGTGCACGAATTGTCCCAGGTTGCCATTTATCATCCCTATAGTCCCTGGCCAACACTGGTTGTCCTATTTCAAAACTATGAGTGGCCTTTTTATTTACATGCTGGAATTGCTTGTTTGTTTTCGACTTCCCGTCGCACATTGGGTTTTAACAAATCCAACCGGGACCGCAACCTTCTGTTATAGAACATTATGGCAGGGCTTTGATGTGTCACTGCATGCGTGGCGTTTCGATACGCCATTAGGAAATTGTCCACCTTGTGTTGTAGTGGAATATGATCTTCACTCATGGCCTTTATCGCCTTTTTGAACGTTTGTACAAATCTCTCGGCCAACCCATTTGTAGCCGGATGATATGGGGCAGATGTACAGTGTTTCACCCCATTCTTTTTCATGAATTTCTGGAATTCTTCTGACACGAACTGTGGTCCGTTGTCTGAACATATTTGCTCCGGCAATCCATTCCTTGCAAATATGGTTCTTAGAACTGCAATCGTCTTCTCAGAGGTAGTGGTCGACATCTTAATCACTTCTGGCCATTTAGAATGTGCGTCTACTGCTATCAAAAACATGGAATCCATGAATGGACCTGCAAAGTTGATATGCACACGTTGCCATGGGGCTGAAGGCCATTCCCACGGATGCAGCGGTGCAATTGGAGGTGCGTTCTGAACTTTTTGGCACCCTGAGCAGCTTTTAGTCAGATCCTCTATTTGTTTGTCGATACCTGGCCACCACACATAAGCCCTAGCAAGGCTTTTCATCTTGACTCCCCCCAGATGACCTTCGTGCAATTCTTTTAGAACTCTCGCCCTTAATTTAGGAGGAATAATCACCCTTGTTCCATACATCAATGTTCCTTGACATACAGACAGCTGTTCTCGTCTGGCTGAGAATGCTGGTAACAGTGGTTCGCCATGTGCTGGCCATCCCTTCACTGTCAAATCATAGACCCGAGACAGTGTCGGGTCATTTCGGGTCTCTCTCTCAATACCCGCATTGATGACTGGTAAGCATTCGATGATGGTCGAGTGAAATATCTCGACAGGGTCAACTGCCGGTGCCTCTTCCGCTGTAGGTAGTGGCAGGCGCGACAGCCCATCAGCATTACCATGTTGAATTCAATATCATATTGATGTGCCCCTAGGAAAAGGGACCATCTCTGAAGCCTCTGCGCCGTCATTACCGGAACACCCTTCTTAGGGTTGAAAATGGAAACCAACGGCTGGTGATCTGTCAGCAGCGTAAACTTTTGGCCTTGCAGGTAATGGTTAAATTTCTTAACTCCCCACACGAGGCTGAGAGCCTCCCTATCTATCTGAGCATAGTTGCGCTCAGCGGAAGTCAATGATCTGGATGCGAAAGCGACTGGCCTTTCCGAGCCATCTGGAAACTTATGTGAGAGCACTGCCCCGATACCATATGGAGAAGCATCACAAGCTAAGCGAATAGGCAGCGTTGGGTTAAAGTGAGCCAACACTTCCTTAGAGGTGATCAGTGCCTTGCTCTTTTGAAAAGCCCGCTTACAATCATCGCTCCACTTCCATGGTATTCCCATTTGCAAAAGAGTGTTTAGCGGGTGTAACACCGTGGATAAATTTGGAAGAAACTTGTGGTAATAGTTAACCAACCCGAGGAACTACCTCAACTGGGATACATTTTCCGGTGCTGGAGCTTTGACAACAGCTTCGATCTTGTCAGGTGACTTATGGAGCCCCTCCTGGTCAATGACATGGCCGCAGTACGAGATTCGCTTTTGAAAGAACTCGCATTTCTGGCGATTAGCTCTTAGCCCATATTCTTTCAATCTGATGAGCACCTGCTCCAAATTCGCGAGGTGATCCTTATCGTTATCTCCTGTAATCAGGATGTCATCCAGGTAGCATTGTGTGCCTGGGATTCCCTGCAATACCTGCTCCATGGCCCTTTGCCAAATCGCTGGAGCCGATGCCACTCCAAAAATCAGCCTATTATACCGATATAAGCCCTTATGTGTGTTGATCGTGAGATACTGATGTGACGCTTCATCAACTTCCATCTGTAGGTACGCCTGCGCCAGGTCTATCTTGGTGAAGTGTTTCCCACCAGACAGCGAAGCGAAGATATCTTCAATCCGCGGAAGCGGATATTGCACCGTGTGAAGAACTGGATTAACAGTGATCTTGAAATCGTCACAGATGCGAACCTTCCCAGGTTCCCCCGGCTTGTTGCTCAACGAACGCTTCATGACAGGAACAATGGGTGTAGCCCATTCACTCCAGTCCACCTTGGACAGTACCCCTGAACGTTCTAGCCCTTCCAGCACTGCTTCCACAGCAGGTCGTATCGCATAAGGCACCGGTCTGGCTTTGAAAAATTTTGGGTTTGCATGTTCTTCAACCTTGATGGTTGCCGTAATTCCTTTCAGTGTTCCAAGTCCCTGTTGGAACACCTCCTTAGCATCGTCTAAGATTTTGGACAGTCGTTTAGGTTTGACGTCGTCCTCCTTACAGGCATCCACAGTCAGTGCTTGTATGAAATGCCAGTCCACATTTATTCTCCGGATCCATTCCCGTCCCAGTAGTGGCGGACCTCCATCAGGTAACACATACAAGTCCATTTTCTGACTTTCTTTACCATTGTAGATCACATTTACTTTTATCTTTCCTTTGGGGTATACTATTTGCCCCGTGTATGTTTTCAATACAATCGCCGTATCCCTCGGGAATATGCGAGAATAACCTTTTGTAATCTTGCTTATTCATGACCGTTAATGCCGACCCTGTGTCCAATTCCACCTTCACTTGGACTCCTGCTATCCGGAGCATGACCCAGATAGTTTGGTCGTCTGCTGTGTTACCCACATTATGTATTTTCAGACAACCCAGTTCCTTACTGCTGGAGTCTGAATCCGTCTTCTGTTCATCCGAACTGTTCTCTGTCACCTTGTGTACTTTTTTGTACTTCTCCTGCGGTGACTTTTTGCTGCTGGTCTTCTTTCCTGACCGGCATACTCTCGCTATGTGACCAAGTTTGCCACATTGCCTGCATTCTTTGTCTTTGAACCAGCACTGGTTCTGGTCATGCGTTGTCCTTCCGCAACGATAGCACTTTACTGCGCCCAATGCCATATCATTGGTGCTGAATTCCAGTGGCCTTTGCTGTATCTCTGCAGCGCCCCGTGCTGCTGCCTCGTGGGATGCTGCAATGCTGAAAGCTTTGTCCAGCGTAAGATTCTTTTCCTCTAGCAGTCGCTTCTGAGTTCCTTCCCTTAGGAGCCCACACACAAACTTATCTCTCAGTGCGTCTGCTAGTCCTGTTCAGAACTGGCAGTACTTTGATAACTTGCGCAGTTCTGTTAGGAATTCAGCGTTGCTTTCT
Source organism: Somniosus microcephalus (assembly GCF_052327205.1). Classification (NCBI taxonomy): domain Eukaryota; kingdom Metazoa; phylum Chordata; class Chondrichthyes; order Squaliformes; family Somniosidae; genus Somniosus; species Somniosus microcephalus. The sequence continues at coordinate 285,472,820 of NC_140989.1, read as the reverse complement.
TCTTTAAGTTGAATTCTTTTGTAGAATTTAAATCGTTCCGCTATCAGCAGCGGCATGGGGTTTAAATGCTCTTGCAGGATAGTAACAATATCCGCGAAACTCTTCCCTACCGGTTTGTCTGGGGTTACCAGGTTCCTTAATAACCCGTATGTCTTCGCACCCATCGAGTTTAATAGGGTTAGTGCTTTCTTATCATCCGGTACATCATTCGTTGTACAGTAAACTTCGATGCGTTCCACATAAGTGGCCCAATCTTCCACATCGTTATCAAAAGCAGTGATGTTACCCGTTTTTGGCATCCTTGCTGAGTTTCTCCTTTCCCTTCGGATATTATTTAATATGATGACTTTTTAAAATATTTTTTTAAATTTAAGATGGCGGCTTTTCCCGCGCTTGTCTTCTTCCCCCGCCGACTCAAGATGGCGATTCCCGCGCTGTTGCCATCCACGCCTCCCAGCGGTCCTTTATTTTCCATGCGCTGCTGTTCTTGTTGCCCTGCCGCTCCCGCGGTCCTTGTGGCCACAAACGCTTTTCTGGCTGCTGCGCGTCTCTGCCCCGATTGCAGTCCGGCCCCTGACACCGGCTGCGGTCGTGTTCTCCGCCCTTTTCCCTCCCCTTTTCCCACTGACAACTCGGCCGACTTCCCCCCCCGTGCCGCTCGATCGGGCTTACCCGCCGCTGTCGTAGAAGGGATGATCACTGATGTTGGACTTCGTGGCCAGAAAACCAACCCGGGTTCCCGATGGCCTCCCGTGCGATGCAGTGCTCAGCAGGATGTTGAGGGCGGATGCCCTTTTTCGACGCCCGTTTCTGAGGACGAAGCTTCCGTGGATGCAAAACTGCCGCTAGGTACGATCAGACTCGTCGCCACTGTTGAGTCTGTGTTTACAAATGCAGTTATACTGAATAACAGGACACAGACTACAGAAGTAAGTAAACAGGTCTTTAGTGATTGAGGGTCAGGGCGGAACTGAGGTACACTTTGCTCCGCAGGGTTTATATACCGGTGTGGTCACCACCGGTACTACAATGTACAGGAGCCATCAAAAAGTAGTCCATCACCTTAAGGTATCCTCTTAAGGTAGTACAGGTTACATACACTACAATAACCAGCACTATTGTTGAATCCACTTTCTAAGTCACTCTTCTAAACTACTCTAACGCACTCCTGGCTGGCCTTCCATCTTCCACCCTCCATAAACTTGAGGTCATCCAAAACTCTGCTGCCCATGTCCTAACTCGCACCAAGTCCCGTTCACCCATCACCCCTGTGCTCGCTGACCTACATTGGGAACCAGTTAAGCAACACCTTGATTTTTAAAATTCTCATCCTTGTTTTCAAATCCCTCCATGGCTTCACCCCTCCCTACCTCTGTAACCTCCTCTAGCCCTACAACCCTCAGATATCTGCGCTCCTCTAATTCTGGCATCTTGCGCATCCACCATTTTATTCGCTCCACCATTGGCGGCCGTGCCTTCAACTGCCTAGGCACCAAGTTCTGGAATTCCATCCCTAAACCTCTCCACCTCGCTTTCCTCCTTTAAGATGCACCTCACTGACCTGCCCTAATATCTCCTTATGTGGCTCGGTGTCAAATTTTGTTTGGTAACGCTCCTGTGAAACACCTTGGGGCATTTTACATAAGATATACGGCACAGAAACAGGCCATTCAGCCCAACCAGTCCATGCCAGCGTTTATGCTCCACTCGAGCCTCCTCCCGTCTTTCCTCATCTAAATCTATCAGCATAGCCCTCTATTCCCTTCTCCCTCATATGCGTGTCTAGCCGCCCCTTAAATGCATCCATACTATTCGCTTCAACCACTCCCTGTGGTAGTTTGTTCCACATTCTCACCACTCTTTGGATAAAGAAGTTTCTTCTGAATTCCCTATTGGATTTCTAAGTGACTATCTTATATTGATGGCCTCTAGTTATGCTCTTCCCCATAAGTGGAAACATTCTCTCTGTATCCACTCCATCAAAACTTTTCATAATTTTAAAGAACTCTATTAGGTCACCCCCAGCCTTCTTTTTTTCCCAAGAGAAAAGAGACCCAGCCTGTTCATCCTTTCCTGATATGTATACCCTCGCATTTCTGGTATCATCCTTGTAAATCTTCTCTGCACCCTCTCCAGTGCCTCTACATCCTTTTTATAATGTGGCGACCAGAACTGTATGCAGTGTGGTCTAACCAAGGTTCGATACAGGTTTAGCATAACTTCCCTACTTTTCAATTCTATACCTCTAGAAATAAACCCCAGTGCTTGGTTTGCTTTCTTTTATGGCCTTGCTAACCTGTGTCTCAACTTTTAGTGATTTGTGTATTTGTTCTCCGAAATCCCTTTGTTCCTCTACTCCACCTAGACTCGCACACTCCAAGTAATAAGTGACCTCCCTATTCTTCCTACCAAAATATAATACCTCACATTTATCTGTGTTAAACTTCATTTGCCAACTACAGGAAACTTTGTGCTATCCGGCACCGACGGGACCGAGCTGTTGCAGTTCCCTCAAAACTGCCGGACACACCAGCGTTAATGTTGAAGCATACGGAGCTTTTCATCTCCGTATCTGACAACAAACACTGTTGCTTAGCAACAGCTTCTAAACAGTTGGCCCGTACCTTGGAAGCATCTCTCTGAAGCTGTTGTTAAGCCTGACTGTTGGAAAAAAAAGCCACGAGAAGAAAAAAATCCAAACGAAACGGCTCCTGATTTTTGCCGGTGGCTTGAGCTTGCCGGACATTTAGCCTCTGGATAACACAAAGTTTCCTGTATATGCCCATTCTGCAAGTTTATTAATGTCTACCTGTAATTTGTTGCAGTCCTCCTCAGTATTGACTATCCCCCCCAATTTGGTGTCATCCGCAAATTTAGAAATTGTGTTTTTGATTCCAAAGTTAATGTAAATTGTGAACAGCAGTGGTCCCAGCACTGATCCTCGTGGAACACCACTACCCACCTTTTGCCACTGTGAATAGCTACCCTTTACTCCTACTCTCTGCTTTCTGTCCTGAAGCCAGCCAGCAATCCATTCTGCTACTTGTCCCCTGACTCTGCGTTCTCTGACCTTGTTCATCAGTCTATTATGGGGTACCTTATCGAAGGCCTTTTGAAAATCCAGATAAATTACATCTGCTACATTACCATTGTCTACTCTCTGTGTTACTTCTTCAAAAAATTCAATGAGGTTGGTCAAGCAAGGCATTCCCTTTTGAAATCTATGCTGACTATTCATTACTATGTTTTTGGTTTCTAGATGTTCTTCTATTTTCTCCTACCACCGATGTTAAGCTGACTGGTCTATAATTCCCTAGACATGTTCTATCCCCCTTCGTAAATATAGGTATTACGTTAGCTATCTGCCAGTCCTCTGGCACTACACCTTTTTCTAACAAATTATTAAATATATGCAGTAATGCCTCTGCTATCTCTTCCCTAAATTCTTTTAAAATGTATGGATGCAATCCATCCGGACCAGGGGTGTACGCTTTTAGTTTGATTAGTTTATTTAATATATCCCCTCTTTTTATTTTAAATGCACTGATTTCATTACTAATCTCATCATCCAATGTCATGTCCATCTATTCTATCTCCCTGGTAAATACTGAAGCAAAATAATTAATTAATATTTCTGCCATCTCTCTATCGTTACCTTTGATATTATCCTGTCTATCCCTTAATGGCCCTATTGCCATCCCAATCTTCCTGTTTTTATTGAAGTGCCTATAAAATATTTTACTATTTTGTTTTATGTTCCTTGATAATTTAATTTCATAGTTCCTCTTTGCCTTCCTAGTTGTTTTTTTGACTTCTCTCCTAATCTCTTTGTATTCTCCCTTATCACGCACTCCCCTGCTGTCTATGTACTTAATATATGCCTCTTTCCTTACCCTCAATTGTTCCCTTATGGCTTTAGTCATCCATGGAGTCTCATTAGTGTTTAGTTTGCTCTTCCTTTTAGCGGAATATATTGTTCCTGCACTCTGTTGAACACCGTTTTAAATGTTTCTCATTGCTATTCTACATCGTTGTTTGCCAATATTGTCGCCCATTTAATTTTCCCAAGTTCTATTCTCAGCCCCTCAAAATCAGCTTTTCTCCAAACTATTACCCTGGTTTTCGTCATACTCAATTATCGTCTTAAAGCGTATTATATTATGGTCACTATTGCCTAGACGTTCCGCTACTTTTACTTCTCTTATCTGCTTTGGTTCATTCCCCACTACTAGATCTAATAGCGAATCCTCCCTTGTTGGGCTTTTTAACATACTGGGTTAGAAAGGAGTCCTGTATACATTGTAGGAACTTCATTCCCTTATCCCCTTTACCTACCTCTTCTGTCCAATTAATATTGGGGTAGTTGAAATCCCCCATGATTATTATTCTATGTTTTTTTACTCATTTCCCTAATTTGTCTGCATATTTCTTCCTCCACCTCCCTTCCACGACTAGGTGGTCTGTAGACTACACCTATTAGTATGATTGATCCTTTATTATCTTTTATCTCTTTCCATATGGATTCTATTTTTGTCTTGCTGATAGCTACGTCACTTTTTTCTACCGCCATTATGTTATCCCTAATAAGTACAGCTACTCCACCTCCCCTTTTCCCTCTCTATCTTTTCTAAATATGTTACACCCTGCAATGTTTAATTTCCAGTCCTGATTTTTCTGTCACCATGTCTCAGTAATCCCTACTATGTCTGGTTCCTCGCAACGTATGGTTGCCTCCAACTCCCCTGTTTTATTACGGACACTGTGTGCATTGCTGTACAGACAGTTTAACTAATTTTTAATAGGATTTCCCTCACTTTATGTTTAACGATCTTTTTAGATTCCTGTTCTATAACTATTTATTCCCTTGCCATCAACGTCCTCCCTTACTTTATTCTTTCCTATGTTCTCTTTTCCTGTTTTGTTTATAATTGGGCTGGTTACATTTCTTGTAGAGCCCTCTCCCCATCTTATTAGTTTAAAGCCTTTGCCACCTCCCTATTTACCCCTTCTGCTAGGGCACGGATCCCATCCCAGTTCAGGTGGAGCCCGTCCCATTGGTACAGCTCCTTCCTGTCCGAGAACTGGTGCTAGTGCCCCATGAAAAGGAACCCCTCTTTCCCACATCAGCCCTTTAGCCATGTGTTAATTCTCCTGATCTGTCTGCTTCTATGCCAATTTGCATGTGGCTCGGGCAATAATCCAGAGATTATTACCCTCGAGGTCCTGCTTTTTAATTTATAGCCTAACTCCTGAAACTCTTTCAGCAGGGTTTCCTCCCTGTTCCTACCTATGTCGTTTGTTCCAACGCGGACCATGACAACTGGATTTACTCCCTCTCTTTCCATGTTCCTCTCCAGCCGCCATGAGATATCCCTTACCCTGGCAACACACCCTTAGGGATTCTTGTTCTTGGCTGCAGAGGATGCTATCTATCCCCCTAATTATAGACTCCCCTATTACTACCACATTAGGTAGTAGCGCTTTTGGATAGGATAAAAATAGATAAAGAGGACGTACATAAAAGGTTGGCAATGCTCAAAGTAGAAAAATCACCTGGTCTAGATGGGATGCATCCTAGGTTACTGAAGGAAGTGAGGGTGAAAATTGCGGAGTCTTTGGGCACAATCTTCCAATCCTCCTTAGATATGCGAGTGGTGCCAGAGGTCTGGTGGATTGCAAATGTTACATCCCTCTTTAAAAAAGGGAAGAGGGATAAACCCAGCAATTACATACCAGTTAGCCTAACATCGGTGGTAGGGAAACTTTTAGAGGCATTTAACTGGGACAAAATAATTGGCATTTAGAAAAATATGGGTTAATAAATGAAAGCCAGCACGGATTTGTTAAAGGCAAATTGTGTTTAACTAACTTGATTGAGTTCTTTGGTGAAGTAATGGAGAGGGTTGATGAGAGTACTGTGGTTGTTGTTGTGTATATGGACTTTCAAAAGGTGTTTGACAAAGTACCATATAATAGACTTGTTAGCAAAACTGAAGGCCATTGGATTAAAGGGGTGCTGGCTGTGTGGATATGAAATCGGCTAAGGGACAGAAAGCAGAGAGTAGTGGTAAACGGTTATTTTTCAGACTGGAGAGAAGTATATAGTGGTGTTCCCCAGGGGTCAGTGTTGGGACCATTGCTCTTTTAGATATATATTAATGACCCGAGCTTGGTGTATGCAGGGCGTAATTTTGAAGTTTGTAGATGACCCAAAACTCGGAAATGTAGTAAACAGCGAGAAGGATGGAAACATACTTCAGGAGGACATAGACAGACTGGTGAAATGGGAAGACACAGGGCAGATGAAATTTAAAGCAGGGAAGGGTGAAGTGATTAATTTTGGTAGGAAGAATGAGGAGAGGCAATATCAACTAAATGGTACATTTTAAAGAGGGTGCAGCAACAGAGAGACCTGAGAGTGTACATGGCCCTGGGAGTCCTCAACATTGACTCTGGACCCCAAGAAGTCTCATGGCTTCAGGTCAATCATGGGCAAGGAAACCTCCTGCTGATTACCACCTACCGCCCTCCCTCAGCTGATGAATCAGTACTCCTCCAGGTTGAACACCACTTGGAAGAAGCACTGAGAGCAGCAAGGGCACAGAATGTACTCTGGGTGGCAGACTTCAATGTCCATCACCAAGAGTGGCTCGGTAGCACCACTACTGGCTGAGTCCTGAAGCATATAGCTGCCAGTCTGGGCCTGTGACAGGTGGTGAGAGAACCAACACGAGGGAAAAACCTACTTGACCTCGTCCTCACCAATCTACCTATCGCAGATGCATCTGTCCATGACAACATTGATAGCAGTGACCACCGCACAGTCATTGTGGAGATTAAGTCCTGTCTTCACACTGAGGACACCCTCCATCGTGTTGTGTGGCACTACCACTGTGCTAAATGGGATAGATTCAGAACAGATCTAGCAGCTCAAAACCAGGCATCCATGAGGCGCTGTGGGCCATCAGCAGCAGCAGAATTGTATTCCACCACAATTTGTAACCTCATGGCCTGGCATATCCCTCACTCTACCATTACCATCAGGCCAGGGGACCAACCCTGGTTCAATAAGGAGTGTAGAAGAGCATGCCTGGAGCAGCACCAGACAGACCTAAAAATGAGGTGCCAACCTGGGGAAGCTGCAACACAGGACTACATGCATGCTAAAAAGCAGAAGCAGCATGCTATAGACAGGGCTAAGCGATCCCACAATCAACAGATCAGATCAAAGCTCTGCAGTCCTGCCACATCCAGTCGTGAATGGTGGCGGACCACTAAACAACTAACGGGAGGAGGAGGCTCCATGACTATCCACATCCTCAATGATGTTGGAGCCCAGCACGCGAGTGCAAAAGACTAGGCTGAAGCGTTTGCAACCATCTTCAGCCAGAAGTGCCGAGTGGATGATCCATATCAGCTTCCTCCTGAGGTCCCCACCATCATAGAAGCCAGTCTTCAGCCAATTCGATTCACTCCACGTGATATCAAGAAACAGCTGAGTGCACTGGATACAGCAAAGGCTATGGGCCCCGACAACATCCCGGTTATCGTGCTGAAGACTTGTGCTCCAGAACTAGCCGCGCCTCTAGCCAAGCTATTCCAGTACAGCTACAACACTGGCATCTATCCGACAATGTGGAAAACTGCCCAGGTATGTCCTGTCCACAAAAAGCAGGACAAACCCAATCCGGCCAATTACTGCCCTATCAGTCTACTCTCAATCATCAGCAAAGTGATGGAAGGTGTCGTCGACAGTGCTATCAAGTGGCACTTACTCATCAATAACCTGCTCACTGATGCCCAGTTTGGTTTCCGCCAAAAACACTCGGCTCCCGACCTCATTACAGCCTTGGTCTAAACATGGACAAAGGAGCTGAATTCCAGAGGTGAGGTGAGAGTGACTGCCCTTGACCTCAAGGCAGCATTTGACCGAGTGTGACATCAAGGAGCACTAGTAAAACTGAAGTCAATGGGAATCAGGGGGAAACTCTCCACTGGCTGGAGTCATACCTAGCACAAAGGAAGATGGTTGTGGCGGTTGGAGGTCAATCATCACAGCCCCAGGACACCGCTGCAGGAGTTCCTCAGGGCAGTGTCCTAGGCCCAACCATCTTCAGCTGCTTCATCAATGACCTTCCCTCCAACATAAGGTCAGAAATGGGGATGCTCACCAATGTTCAGTGCCATTCGCAACTCCACAGATAATGAAGCAGTCCATGCCCGCATGCAGCAAGACCTGGGCGACATTCAGGCTTGCGCTGATAAGTGGCAGGTAACATTCGCGCCACAGAAGTGCCAGGCAATGACCATCTCCAACAAGCGATAGTCTTACCACTGCGCCTTGACATTCAACGGCATTACCAATCCCGCACCATTAACATTCTAGGGTTCACCATTGACCAGAAACTTAACTGGACCAGCCACATAAATACTGTGGCAACAAGAGCAGATCAGAGGCTAGGTATTCTCTGGCGAGTGTCTCACTTCCTGACTCCCCAAAGCCTTTCCACCATCTACAAGGCACAAGTATGGAGTGTGAGCGAATACTCTCCACTTGCCTGGATGAGTGCAGCTCCAACAACACTCAAGAAGCTCGACATCATCCAGGACAAAGCAGCCCGCTGCTTGGCACCCCATCCACCACCTTAAACATTCACTCCCTCCACCACCAGCGCACCATGGCTGCAGTGTGTACCATCTACAAGATGCACTGCAGCAACTTGCCAAGGCTTCTTCGGCAGCACCTCCCAAACGTCTACCACGTCGAAGGACAAGAGCAGCAGGCGCATGGGAACACCACCACCTCCAAGTTCCCCTCCAAGTCACACACCATTCTGACTTAGAAGTATATCGCCGTTCCTTCATTGTTGTTGGGTCAAAATCCTGGAACTCCCTCCCTAACAGCATTGTGGGAGTACCTTCACCAAACGGATTGCAGCGGTTCAAGGCGGTGGCTCACCACCACCTTCTCGAGGGCAATTAGGGATTGGCAATAAACGCCCAGATCCCATGCATGAATAAAAAAAAATCTTTGAAGGTGGCAGGAAAAACTGTTAACAAGACATATGGGATCCTTGGCTTTGTAAATAGAGGTATAGAGTACAAAAGTAAAGAAGTTATGCTAAACCTTTATAAAACACTGGTTAGGCCCCAGCTGGGTTATTGTGGCCAATTCTGGGCACCACATTTTAGGAACGGTGTCAAGGCCTTAGAGAGGGTGCAGAGGAGATTTACTAGAATGGTACCAGGGATGCGAGACTTCAGTTATGTGGAGAGACTAGAGAAACTTGGGTTGTCCTTAGAGCAGAGAAGGTTAAGGAGACATTTAATGGAAATGTTCAAAATTATGAAGGGTTTTGATACAGTAAGTAAAGAGAAACTGTTTCCAGTGGCAGAAGGGTCGGTAACCAGGGGTCACCGATTTAAGGTAATTGAATCAGAGGTGACATGAGGTAAAAAAAATTTACACAACGCGTTGTTGTGATATGGAATGCACTGCCTGAAGGGCGATGGAATCAGATTCAATAATAACTTTCAAAAGGGAATTGGATAAATACTTGGAGGAAAAAAATTGCAGAGCTATGGGGAAAAAACAGGGGAGTGGGACTAATTGGATAGCTCTTTCAAAGAGCCAGAACAGGCATGATGGCCCGAATGGCCTCATTCTGTGTTGTATCATTTATATTATTCATTGGAGAACAAAGAGATCCCAAGTCTGAGCTCAGCCTGTGCTGACATAACTGCTCTCGGCCAAGGTGTTGGTGGTGAGCACTTCAGTTGGTATCCAGATCTCCAGTCAAAGGCACAGGAGAAGCCAGGGTTCCCGCTCATGACTGCCATCCAGGGACCCCTCCTGGCAAGTGTTGGTGTGGATGTGAAGTAAGGACAGGCTCAGGTTTGGCTGACTTATCCCACATGGTCAAAAAGCTCTCAAACCCACTGTTCTAGGCTCACACTGAGGTGAGCTGCCAGCCCCCATGGAATTGTACCCCATCCTTCAGGGAGGAACAGGAAAAAAATTGAGAGAAAAAAACAAGAGACTCCTGATGTTAACACTCTCCCTGTCCCTATTTAAGTCAGGATGAGGTGAGGGGTGTAACCCAGTGTTGTCAGAGTAGTTTTTAATTCCTTTTGTTTTCCTACAGATTCGTGTAACCTCACACTCCCATTCCCCACTCTGGGAATATGGTGGACCTATCATTTGAGAAGAGTTGATGAGGCAGATAGCTGTCATCATCTTGATCCAATTTTCTCTGCTCTGCCCCTGGAAGTGCTGACTCTTGGCTCAGGTGGCAGCAGCACTCCAGCAATTAAGTGGCCATCCTAAATGTGAGACAGTGGAGTTTCCGCTCAGTTGTGCTTTTTTTTTTCCCAGCGCAATTCGCCTGAAATCGGCTTAACTGTGGCAAAAGATGGCGGAATTCGAAGCGCAATTTACGTTCCGAGCAAATCGTGTTTCCACGATCCGTAGAAGCTGACCCTGCCCACAAAACTGGCCACGCTCCCAGGATGAATTAATCACCATTGGGAGTTTCTGCTAATTGTGCTCGTTTCCGGGACTTCGAGGAGGCTCTAAAAATTAAGTTGGTTCTTTTGGGCGCAAGGACACTAATTGGAACATTTTAAAAGCTTTTGAATATATATTTTTTTAATTTACTAAAAAACTGACTACTGTATCCCAATATAACATATATTTTCAGTCATTTAAAATTGGGTTACTCACAGATTACGGATTGACACTGATTAAAAATGCTTATTTTTTTGTGATAAACCCTTTATCAGCTATCTTAATCAAACTGCACCTAGTTACCACTCTTAGATATATCAAGAAATATTGTTTAATGCAAAAAAAATATTGGGGGAGAAATTCGGTGGGGCCGCAATTCGGTGGAGCCGCAAACGGGGCGCCAAGCTCGCCTGGGCACCGGAATTAGCGCAGCGATCGGAGCAGTTGCGACGCCGGAAATTCAGCTTGAACGCCCCAAGAGGGACACGGGGCGAGGCTCGAGGCGCTCCGCGTCCCTCTTAGGGCGCTGAAACTGAATATCGCAGCGCAACGTGCCGCAGCGCCACACGCTGCGGCACGGCGCACTGCGGTACTGCAGGCCTTCCTCCCATTCTTAAGGGGGAGGGGCCTGCACCAGTGCGATTGGAGATCGTGAGTGCCGGCAAAAGAGCCCGGCATCGAGGAGAAGTGCCGGGCTCTCGGAAAACAGCTGGCACTGCCGCAGGGGGAGATCAGGAGGCCGGGGATGGAGGTGCTGGCAGGCGGCCGCCGAAAAAAATGGCCGCCCCGCACCTCCACCTTAATTTGCGCCACTGCCGCCACAGGAAGGCCCCGTGAACCGGGCGCGATTTGCGAATGGTGCTACAGAGGCGGGCGCTACCGAATATCGAGATCGGGGCGGTAGCGGGGCGCTGCGCACACCAATGACATCATCGGTGGCGGCGCAGCGCAACAGGCTAACGCCGCCATTAGCGCCCCAGCTAAATATCACGGGAGGCATGGCCAGTGGCGCTAAAGCCACTGAGTGCCCTCTTTAGGCGCTAACTGGTGGCGCAGCCCACCGAATTTCTAGGCCATTATGTTTTAAACGCTTACCGATTGCGCTGGTTCATGGCAGATTTTGCGTTCGGTGATATGCAATTAAGTTTGAGCGGAAACTTGAGAGAAAAAAACTTTTCAAGCCGGGCGCAATTTGCGCCCATTTTGCCGATTACATCCAAAGCGGAAACTCTACCCCAGTGTGTGTCAGCAGGCTTTCAAACATGGGCGGGACATCACAGTTGGGCCCAATCCTGTACTCATCCGACATCTGCAAAGATGCACTTTCCATAAGGGGTCATTGGATAACGATCAATGGCTGATTCTCCCTTCCCTGGTCAAGGGCTCCTTCATTAACTGACAGAAACAAGTTCCAAAAATCAAAGAGTTAAGGAGCGTGCACTGAAGGATCAACAGGCGGTGCTGCAGAGTTGTGATGTATCTCACATTCCACAGACTTCCCAATGTTACTGAATCTTCGTGAAGAGGTATCGCTTCCCGGTGGCGGGGTGGAGTGGTGGGGCGGAATAAAAGGAAATTAAATCAACAAAAGGATTGTTCCTGGGCTACTTTTGCCCATCTTCTAGTGGCCAGCTTAGTGTGACACTTATGGAAGGCAGGGAACGGGTCACCCATTCTCATGGCTGGAGATGGTCATATTACCTGGAGACCTGGTGGATGGGAACAGAGGATGACTGACCCACAAATCTTCAGCCAGAAGTGCCGAGTGGATGATCTATCTCAGCCTCCTCCTGAGGTCCCCAGCATCACAGATGCCAGTCTTCAGCCCATTCAATTCACTCCACGTGATGTCAAGAAACGGCTGAAGACACTGGATACTGCAAAGGCTATGGGCCCAGAAAACATTCCGGCAATAGTACTGAAGACTTGTGCTCCAGAACTAGCTGCGCCCCTAGCCAAGCTGTTCCAGTACAGCTACAACACTGGCATCTACCCTGTATTGATTTCTTTGTGGGTTCAATGACGAGACATTTATGAAAGAGAATGTCTTTTAACCTAAAGTTTGTTCAACTCTGGTTAACAGCCTTACAGGAGACACCATGCTAGAAATCCATCTAAAACGAAACTAAAACTAAACTGCTTGTCTCTGTCACATGCCCTCTGCTGGTCAGGCATAAGTAATCAATCAGGCAACTATGCTGGTAAGGCAACATAATCAAACAGGCAAATACCATCACTATTTGCTGATATCATTACATCTCCCTTTCTTAAAACAAAAGTATTTTACTTTTAACTAACAACATGTTTTCTTTGTATTAATCTGCATTTTAACTGTAACACTTAATGAACTTACATTATTATCAAGGTTTTTTAACCTTGCTTTGTGTTCACATGAAATATGTAAATACACTAGAACTTGAAGAAAGAATAAGATAACATTACTTCCTTCTATAACAATAGTCCTTAAATTTGCTCAATGAGTCTCTCAGGAGGCTTCACGTGTCTTGAGGATTTTCTGATTGATTGTCCTTGAATCTGAGTTGTTGCCTCAGATGATGGTTTCTCAGCTGTGTGATCAGGTTGTTCAAAAGTATCAGTCTTTTGACTTGCTGTGTGATCAGGTTGTTCAACAGTATCAGTCTTTTGACTTGCTGTGGCTGGTCCCATGAGAAGATCTCGACGATTTCTTCTCAGAACAGCACCCTCATCTGTCTGAATGGTGTATGATCTTGGTTGGACTTCACTCAGGACAGTTCCCTTCTGAGTCCATGTGTTTGTTTTGTCTTTGAACCTTACTTGGTCACCAGTGTGGAGTTCAGGTAGGTTTTGTGTTCCTCTGTCATAGTAGTACTTTTGCTTTTCTTTCTGTTCTTTGAACTTCCTCACTTTCTCCCCCTCTTTTGTTTTCAGGAGGTTCTCCGGGATGGGTAGGTTTGACCTTAGCCAACGTCCCATCAGGAGTTGGGCTGGTGACATACCACACTCGAGCGGCGTTGTGCGGTATACAAGTATGCTCTGGTAGAAGTCAGTTCCACTGTCTTTTGCCTTGTACATCAGTCTTTTCACTGTCTGGACCGATTTTTCCACTAGTCCATTGGACTGTGGAAAGTGAGGACTTGACGTTGTGTGGACAAAGTCCCACTCTTTGGCAAAGTGTCGGAAACTTGCATTGTAAAACTGGGGTCCGTTGTCTGTGAAGACCTCGCTTGCCACGCCATGTCTGGAGAATATGGCTTTCATACATGTTATCACAGCATCTGCAGTGGTGGTGTACAGTCTACACACCTCTGGATACAGGGAGTAATAGTCTGTGACTACAAGATAGTCCTTCCCTTGACATACGAATAGGTCAGCGCCTACCTTCTGGTAAGGTCTGTCTGGCGCTGGGTGTGGCTTTAGTGGTTCTACCGGATGGCTTGCTCGATATTTCAGGCATATTGTGCAGTTTGACACCTCATTTGTCACATCTTGGTTGATTCGTGGCCAGTACATCACCTCTCGTGCTCTTTTCTTACACTTTTCGATTCCCAGATGTCCTCCATGGATCCTTTTTAGCATATCTTTTCTCAGACTCTTTGGGATAACTATTTTACTTCCTTTGTAGATGATGTCTTCGACCACTGATAGTTCCGCCCTGCAGTTCCAATACTCTGCCATGTCAGGTGAGCAGTCTTGCTTCATGTTGGGCCATCCATCCAAGATGCTTTTCCTCAGTCGTCTCATTGTTTCATCTTTGTTTGTCTCAGTCTTTATGAGCTCCATTTTTGCATCTGCTATGGACAGTGCACTTGTGATCATGTCCACGTAGGCGTTCACTTTTTCATCCATTTTGGTGTTTGCGGGCTCTCCTGGGTCAACAGCTCTGGACAACATGTCTGCTGTATACATCAGCTTACCCGGTGTGTACGCAACATTCAGTGTATAGCGTTGCAGCCTGATCATCATTCTTTGTATTCTAAGCGGACACCCATTTAGTGGCTTTTGGAACAATGCAATCAAGGGCTTATGGTCAGTCTCTACACGGATTGCTTGTCCTGCCACAAACTGGTGAAATCTTTCACAGGCGTATGTGATGCTGAGCAGCTCCTTTTCTATTTGAGCATATCGCGTCTCCGCGTCTGTCATTGAGCGCGATGCATATGCAATAGGTTGCCAGTAGTCATATTTTTGCAGAAGAACGGCACCGAGCCCACTCTGTGATGCATCTGATGATATCTTGATGGGTCTCGCTGGGTCATAAAACCTCAGAACTGGTTCCTCTGTGAGCAGTTTCTTTAGATTGCTCCATGACTTCTCATGCTCATGATTCCATTCCCATACTATGTTCTTTTCAGTTAGTCGTCTCAGTGGCGCCATCTTTTCTGAGAGGTTGGATATGAATTTACCCATGTAGTTGATCATTCCATTAAACCTCTGCACGTCCTTTTTGCATTGTGGCTTTGGCATATTCTCAATGGCGGACACCTTTCTGGGATCTGGTCTGATGCCCTCACTGCTAAGGATATCTCCCACGAATGTCAGTTCGGTCACCCCGAGCTGGCATTTCTCTCTATTCAGCTTCAGGTTTGTTTTCCTTGTTGCTTCCAGCACTTTTTTCAGTCTCTCGTCATGCTCAGTTCTCGTGATTCCCCATACTATGATGTCATCCATTGATGTATCAACTCCCTCCAGGTGCTCATAGATCATATGGATAGTTTTGTGATACACTTCAGGAGCTGAGGCAATGCCAAATGGTAACCTTAGGAAGCTGTATCTGCCAAATGGACTGTTGAACGTGCACAGTCTTGAACTTGCTTCGTACAGTTTCATCTGCCAAAATCCTGATGATGCATCTAACTTGCTGAAATACTTTGCATTTGCAAACTGTGACATGATTTCCTCACGTGTAGGAAGCTTGAAGTGCTCTCTCTTTATTGCTCTGTTTAGATCTCTTGGATCCAGGCAAATTCTGAGCTTTCCATTCTTTTTGTCCACAACGACGAGGGAACTCACCAACTCAGTTGGCTCATCTATCTTCTGAATCACGTTCAGGCTTCCCATCCTGTCCAACTCTGCCTTCAGTTGCTTTTGAAGAGCAAACGGAACTTTTCTGCATGGATGTATGACTGTTGGCATACTTTTATCTACTCTGATCGTGTGTTCGCCTGGAATGCAGCCTAGACCCTGAAATAGGTCGTTGTACTCTTTCATGAGTTCATCATAGACTGTCTCTCCTTCGCTTTCCACAACGAGGACTCTCTTTACCAGGTTCAGTCTCTCACAGGCTTTTAAACCTAGTATGGCTTGCACATCCTTTGGCACCACGATTAATGCTAGCGTGTGCTCTCTGTCCTTGTGTGTCACTTTGACAATGCATCTTCCTTTCACTGGTATATTAGTACCTGAGTATCCTGTCACTTTCACTTTTATTCCATGTATCTTTGGTCTGGGTCTAATTTTCTTAAAATCAGTCTCTGATATCACATTAACTTGTGCTCCAGTATCCAATTTAAATGGAATATGTATGTCATTCACTTTTAGTGTCAACATCCAGTCTCTTTTTTCTTTTTTGTTTTCAGACACAACATCTACATAGAACTCCTCTATCTCGCTTTCATCTACTGCATGGACCTTGCTTTGTTGCGCTTGGTTCTTACAGCAACGGGCATAATGGTTGTTTTTGTTGCAACTATTGCATTTTTTACCATATGTTGGACACTTTTTTGGTGTATGCTGTGTACCGCATCGACTACATGACTTTCAATTGCCCCTTTCATTTTTGTTCGCTGGCCATGCCTCTTTTTATACATTGGCGCTCTTTTTGTTAAACGGTTTGTATCCGTTCTTTCTCACTGCATCCACGTTGCAGCTACTGTCACTGAACAGCTCCTTTGCCTGCGACTTCACAGTCTCTGTAGCCCTACACAGTGCTATGGCTTTTCCCAGGTCAAGATCTTGCTCTCTTAGCAGTCTTTCCCTTAGACCATTATCTGGAATACCACACACCAGTCTGTCTTTTATCAGCGAGTCTGTCAGTCCCCCAAATTCACACGATTTGCTTCTGTTTCTCAGTTCAGTCACATACTGATCAATAGTCTTTCCCGTTTTCTGTACACGTGAAAAATCTGTGCCTCTCAAACGTCACGTTACGTTACGTTTAGGTATGCAGTAGGCCTCAAACTGTTCCATTATTTTATCTAGCTTCATTTTGTCTCCATCAGCAGCGAATGTGAAGTTATTATACACCTCCAGCGCTTCATCACCCATGACATGTAAGAACACTGACAATTTCTTATTATCACTTTTCTCGTCAGCTCCGATTGCCGCTAAATACAACTCTACACGTTGTTTGAATCTCCTCCAATTTTCAGCCACATTACCCGTCAACTGAAGCTTCGCCGGTGGGTGTAAACCTTCCACTTTTTACTTCGTTAGCTATTCTCTAATGGTAAGTAACGATGTTCTCTTTTGGCTTGCTAATATGTGGAGAGCTGATTTAACTTCAGATTTTTCCTCTTCATCTCTTTCAATCCCTGTTCTGACACCATGTATTGATTTCTTTGTGGGTTCAATGACGAGACATTTATGAAAGAGAATGTCTTTTAATCTAAAGTTTGTTCAACTCTGGTTAACAGCCTTACAGGAGACACCATGCTAGAAATCCATCTAAAACGAAACTAAAACTAAACTGCTTGTCTCTGTCACATGCCCTCTGCTGGTCAGGCATAAGTAATCAATCAGGCAACTATGCTGGTAAGGCAACATAATCAAACAGGCAAATACCATCACTATTTGCTGATATCATTACATACCCGGCAATGTGGAAAATGTCCTGTCTACAAAAAGCAGGACAAATCCGACCCGGCCAATTACCGTCCGATCAGTCTACTCTCAATCATCAGCAAAGTGATGATAGCACTGTCGACGACACCTTCCAAGTGGCACTTACTCAGCAATAACCTGCTAACTGACGCCCAGTTTGGGTTCTGCCAGGGCCACTCAGCTCCTGACCTCATTACAGCCTTGGTCCAAACATGGACAAAAGAGCTGAACTGAAGAGGTGAGGTGAGAGTGACTGCCCTTGACATCAAGGCAGCATTTGATCGAGTGTGGCATCAAGGAGCCCTAGCAAAACTGAAGTCAATGGGAATCAAGGGGAAAACTCTCCATTGGTTGGAATCATACCTAGCACAAAGGAAGTTGGCTGTGGTTGTTGGAGGTCATTCATCTCAATCACATGACATCACTGCAGGAGTTCCTCAGGGCAGTGTCCTAGGCCCAACCATCTTCAGCTGTTTCATCAATGACCTTCCCTCCATCATAAGGTCAGAAGTGGGGATGTTCGCTGATGATTGCACACTGTTCAGCACCATTCGAGACTCGTCAGATACTGACGCAGTCTGTGTCCATATGCAGCAAGACCTGGACAACATTCAGACTTGGGCTGACAAGTGGCAAGTAACATTCGCACCACACAAGTGCCAGGCAATGACCATCTCCAACAAGCGAGACTCCAACCATCTCCCCTTGATATTCAATGGCATTACCATCGCTGAATCCCCCACTATCAACATCCTGGGGGTTACCATTGATCAGAAACTGAACTGGACCAGCTATATAAATACTGTGGCTACAAGAGCAGGCCAGAGGCTGGGAATTCTGTGGCGAGTGTCTCACCTCCTGACTCCCCAAAGCCTTTCCACCATCTACAAGGCACAAGTCAGGAGTGTGATGGAATACTCTCCACTTGCCTGGATGAGTGCAGCTCCAACAACACTCAAGAAGCTCGACACCATTCAGGATAAAGCAGCCTGCTTGATTGGCACTCCATCCACCACCTTCAACATTCACTCCCTCCACCACCGGCGCACTGTGGCTGCAGTGTGTACCATCTACAAGATGCACTGCAGCAACTCGCCAAAGCTCCTTCAACAGCACCTTCCAAACCCGCGACCTCTACCACTTAGAAGGACAAGGGCAGCAGACGCATGGGAACATCACCACCTACAAGTTCCCCTCCAAGCCACACACCATCCTGACTTGGACCTGTATCGCCGTTCCTTCACTGTCACTGGGCCAAAATCCTGGAACTCCCTTCCTAACAGCATTGTGGGTGTACCTACACCATATGGACTGCAGCGGTTCAAGAAGGCGGCTCGCCACCATCTTCTCAAGGGCAATTAGGGATGGGCACTAAATGCAGGCCTAGCCAGCCAACGACGCCCACATCCCATCAATGAATAAAAATAAATAAATAAATAATGCTATTACAAAGGACTCTTGCTAAGCAAAAAACATGAATCGATATTAATAGAAACATTGGCTTTTATTTTAAATTGAGAAGCCTAGATGAATGGGCAAAGCCCCTAATGTGAGACAGCACTGAGGTTGAAAAAAGAAAGATGAGATAAACCTAGAAATAATGGCTAGGCAACATTACACTTTGGTTCCAAAGGTCTGTAGAATGGAGCGGCTGACTGAGGAAGGGAACTCCTAGAGTTGAGAGTTTTGAGGTCCTGGGAGAGAGTTGAAGTGTGAGAGGGTGTGACAAGCCTCGAGTTTGACGCAGGGAGGAAGAAAAGCTTGAAAGACCAAACACATTCAGCTGAGGCAGAGCAAAAAGAGAAAGTTCAGAGACCAGAGCAGCATCAGTAAAACAGAGAAACAGAGTGAGGTTGGAGGCAAAAGGTAGAGAAGGAACAGTTATCAGACAAGTTTTCTTTTTGTATCTGTCTAGTCGAAGGAGATAAATGAACACACATATTTCAAATGACAAGCTCGCTGAAGCATCCTGCTTTAATGACTTGTTCCTACGGAAGGTAATTCAACTCCCTCACAGCATCAGCCTCTGTAACTGCTCCAAGCCAGTTTCCCCAAAATTTCAAACACGGTTTAAAGAAAGACATTTATAAGAAAAGGAAACACAAAAAAATGGTCAAATTAATTCTAGCTTTCTTTAATAGTTTCCATAGTTAATTAAATATATTAGAAATGTGACATCACTTTCAGAAGCTTCTTTAAGAATGAAATATCACCTTGCTCTCCAACTGGCTCAGTAGTAAATACACTGCGCAGTGATACACTGAGTCAGAGAGACCAGGAAGGACCCCGGTCAGTCACTGGTCTGAGGCCAAAGCAATCAGTCTTAGTGCCTCTGGGCTAGGGAAGGGAATTGAAAAACATATAATCAGCCAACGATGCTGCTTCTGATCACTAGCCAGTCAACCCTCCTGTTAGAAAGTACACGTGGACATTGGGCCAGGATTGACCCTTTGTTCCCATCAATGTTCTCTTAAAAGCATCGATTCCTTGCCAGGTAGCGCACCATTGGCACTGGGTGCCCCAGTACCTCCTCCAAGTGGCCATTATTCATAATATGACCCTCGATAATTATTGCTATTCGAAAGAGGAAGCCTTCAAGGCCCATCCAAATCCTGTTCTCTCCCGACATTCACGTGTGCAGTTTCCAGCAGGGATAATCTAGATAGTGTGACGAGGTTAGGCTGATGAACTGCCAGTCCATTGTTGTCTGCACACGCGGGTTCAAACTCATCCTTGTCATTGTCACATTTAAGGCTTGATGTGTTACTTCCTTGCTTAAATGCATATAAAAAAGCTCATGGGTTTGAGTCCCATCCTTATCAATGGAGGCTTTCTGTATGAAGGGTATGGTAGTATAGTGAAGATGTTACTGGAATAATAATCCAGAGGCCTGGACTAATAAATCACGGGCTCAAATCCCACCATGGCAGTTTGCGAATAATTTAGATAGTGAGCAGCAGCAGTCCATGCTGTCTTTCCTCCTCTCTAATCCAGGGCTACTGAGGTCAATTATAGGCCCAAACCACCACTCTGGTTGAGATCAAGGTTCAAATCAGGGACTTTCCTGGACTGTTTGGCTCAGCTACTCACTGCCTTAATTGATTATGTTCTAATAACAACAACTTGTATTTATATAGTGCCCTTAATGTAGTAAAATGTCGCAAGGCGTTTCACAGGAGTGTCATAAGACAAAATTTGACACCGAGCCACATAAGGAGAAATTAGGGAGGATGACCAAAAGGTTGGTCAAAGAGGTAGGTTTTAAGGAGCGTCTTAAAGGAGGAAAGAGAGGTAGCGAGGCAGTGAGGTTTAGGGAGGGAATTCCAGAACTTAGGGCCTAGGCAGCTGAAGGCACGGCCACCAATGGTGGAGCAATTAGAATCAGGGGATGCTCAAGAGGCCAGAATTAGAGGAGCGCAGATATCTCAGGGGGTTGTGGGGCTGAAGGAGATTACAGAGAAAGGGAGGGGCGAGGCCATGGAGGGATTTGAAAACAAGGATGAGAATTTTAAAATCGAGGCGTTGCTTAACTGGGAGCCAATGCAGGTCAGCGAGCACAGGGGTGATGGGCGAACGGGACTTGGCGCGAGTTAGGACACGGGCAGTCGAATTTTGGATGACCTCAAGTTTACATAGGGTAGAACGTAGGCGGCCAGCCAGGAGATGACAAATTTGAAACTCAATCTACAAAATGAAGTTTTCTTTTAAATAACTGGTCAAAGATTAAAATCGTAAGAGAGGCAGCTGCTAAATTACCAATGCTTTAAAAAAAAAAAAATTATGTGCATAATTCTAAAGAGAAATACCTATGTCTTTGAAGTATTCAACCGTGTAATCATAATTACAGGCAGGTATCACAGGCACATTTTGAAACATCCTCAAAGTACAATCATTTAGTAGTTAGCTGTGGCTCAGTGGTAACACTCTCGCCTCTGAATCAGAAGGTTGTGGGTTCAAGTCCCACAAAGCCTTGAGCACAAAATCTAAGGAATGCTACATTATTGGAGGTGCTGTCTTTCAGATGAGATGTTAAACTGAGGCCCCGTCTGCCCTCGAGTGGATGTACTAGATCCCATGGCACTATTCAAAGAAGAGCAGGGGAATTCTCCCTGGTGTCCTGGCCAATATTTATCCCTCAACCAATATCACTAAAGATGATTTGGTCATTTATGCCATTGTTGTTTGTGGAACCTTACTGTGCGCAAATTGACTGCCGCCTTTCCTACATTGCAACAGTGACTAAACTTCAAAAGTACTTTTTTGGCTGTAAAGTGATTTAGGACATTGAGGTTGTGAAAGGTGATATATAAATGCAAGCTCTCTCTTTCATTCTTTACCTTAACCCTCTGTGTCCCTCCTCGACCAACAACTCCTATTTCATCCCATGTTATGACCACCCAACTCCCTCCAACACCTCAAATTCACCTCATTAAAAGCCCAGTGGATAAATGCACTGCCCAGGTCTCAGGTTATTAAATGGCTTGTGCTTTGTTATCTGGCTTCAGCCAGGGTAGCAATAGGGGTACTACAATGAACATCAGAGCCATGGGCTAGGGAGGGAACAAAGAACAGTCAGAATTACCATTCCTGATCACTGGAAAGTCTGATATGTGGATGCCAGATGAGAGCAGGTTCTGGCTCCACTATGATATCCCCATTATTGAATAGCCTGATGAAATTCAATGTCCAGGCTTATAACAAAGAATGGCCATTGATCGACATACCAGAGGGTGACCCGATGCCCATGGATCTAAGCTTCAGCACCTTCTAGAGTAGAATGATTTGAAAAATAAAAACAAGTCCTACTTACTCCCATTTTTTTCATTAACAGACTAAGCTATCTCCATCCAATATGGTGACTGGTGCATAATCAATTCAAATATTCAGCAAGTCCATATGTACAAGATCTGTGTATTCTACATAAGAACATAAGACGTAGGAGCAGGAGTTGGTCATTTGGCCCCTCGAGCCTGCTCCGCCATTCAATAAGATCATGGCTGATCTGATCTTGGCCTCAACTCCACTTCCCTACCCGCTCCCCATAATCCTTGACTCCCTAACCTTTCAAAAGTTTGTCTATCTCCACCTTAAATATATTCAGTGACCCAGCCTCCACAGCTCTCTGGGGAAGAGAATTCCAAAAATTCACGACCCTGAGAGAAGAAATTCCTCCTGCCATCCACACAAGTGCCATTTAAAAAAAAATAATATAGAAAGAGGAACACTGTGTAATATTGGAGCGTGCGAATGGTGACACAATCTCCTTGCCAAGAAAAATTCACTGTGAAAATAAGGTTGACACGGGACAAGTTTGTATTTTCAACCATACTGTTGTGAGGGAGCCACCCAGAAGGGTATGGTATGCCGTGGGTATGGTACTGAAGTAGCAAGTTCAACTCACGTCGTAGAAAATTAAATTCAATAAAACTAGTAATTAGCCAGCTGATACCAGGGAGAAAAAAAAGAATAAAGCTGCCAGATTGTCATAAAAACCCAACTGGTTCACGAATGTCCTTCAGCGAAGGGAGCGTCACACCCTCATCAGGGTAATACATATCAGCAAGAAATGCAGCCTTCCTCAAGCCTCTGGAGTGGGCCTTACCAGCATCACCCACATCCTGGAAACAAATTAGAAAAAAAAAGCCCAAACATTTCCCTCGTGGAAAGAGCCTTACGCTTTGAGGTACATTTTGCTCACACAGCTCACAGGCCAAAGGGGGCATCGTGCCCAGCTACATGTACTGGGAATAGTCCAGGCGCAACAAGAAAGAGAACATCCATTTTAAAAACTGTACAAATATTGGTTATGAAATGCGCAGATTCTTTGGAAACAATTATTTCTAAGATTTAAATAATATTTTGATTGGGACCCTTCTTCAGAACATTTCTAGCATTTTTTGCTTTTATTTTTAGATCTATTTTCCGCTGCTAACGATATATACAAACATATTTGGAAATCTAGCTTTTTTAAATGTAGAGTTGTGGCTGGGTAAACATTCAACTAAGCATAACTCTGATGCAGGCTTCAAATACCAAGGGACGAATCTCATTTATGTACAAATCTGGATCCAAGTATAACAGTGATATGCCTATCAATTAGTCCAATAAAAGGCGACGAGTTAAGAACGTAACTGAAGGTTTTTATTGGCTAAATAACAGAGCCCACCCTCGTGGGTGATCCGATCCAACAGGGAGGAATACTAGTCAGTCAGCTACCTTTATACCTGGGCAGGTAATGGGCGGAGTCGGAGGTGGTCAGCCCAGGTATAACAGTGCGACAAGAGGCGACCTCGTGTAGTGATGTGACAGTGAGAACAGTGAGAACAATATACAGTGATAACTATAACAGTGGTTTACCACATTCACCCCTTGTTTAGATTAGAGTCCGGCGGGGTGAAGTGTATTACCAGCTCTGGTATGTCAGTCTGTCCGGAGGCTTCGTTAGCCTCTCCGATCGTCGCAGCGGCGGTGTTACATTATCCGGTGTTAAAGCTGGTGTCTGCGTAGTCGGCAAAGGCTCGTGGGGTTCCGGCATGCCGTCTACCTCGGCTGGACTCGGGGGGTTGGGAGGGGGGGGTGAGGGTGCGAGGTCTCGTAAGGAGACAGTGTCCTCCCGTCCGTCTGGGTAAGCCACATAGGCGTACTGGGGGTTGGCGTGCAGGAGGTTCACCTTCTCGACCAGGGGGTCCGTTTTATGGGCCCTCACGTGCTTTCGCAGCAAGACGGGTCCCGGAGAGGTCAGCCAGGTTGGTAGGGTGGTTCCCGTAGTCGACTTCCTGGGGAAGACAAACATTCGAGCATGGGGGGTGGTGTTAATGGCAGTGCAAAGTAGTGACCGGATGGAGTGCAGCGCAATCGGGAGGACCTCTTGCCAGCGGGAGGTTGGGAGGCCCTTAGACTTTAAGGCTAAGAGGGTGGCCTTCCATACCGTCGCGTTCTCTCTTTCCACCTGGCCGTTCCCTCGGGGGTTGTAGCTGGTGGTCCTGCTTGCTGCAATACCCCTCTCCAATAGGAACTGACAGAGTTCCTCGCTCATGAAGGAGGCGCCCCGGTCACTATGTATATAGTTCGGGAACCCGAACAAGGCGAAGAGTTTGTTCAGGCATTTAATGACCGTGTTACTGGTCATGTCTGGGCAGGGGAAGGCAAAGGGGAAACGGGAGTACTCATCAACGATGTTGAGGAAGTACACATTACGGTCGGATGACGGTAGGGGCCCCTTGAAGTCGATGCTCAGACGCTCGAAGGGGCGGGTGGCCTTGATCAGGCTTGCTCTGTCCGGCTTATAGAAGTGCGGTTTGCACTCAGCACAGATCTGGCAGTTCCTGGTCATGGTCCTGACCTCCTCGATGGAGTATGGCAGGTTGCGGGCCTTAATGAAATGGTAGAGTCTGGTGACTCCGGGGTGGCAGAGGTCATTGTGGAGGGTCTGAAGTCTATCACTTTGCGCGCTGGCGCATGTAATGCGTGAAAGAGCATCAGGGGGGTCGTTCAGTTTACCGGGCCGGTACAAGATCTCATAATCATAGGTGGAAAGCTCGATTCTCCACCTCAAGATTTTGTCGTTCTTGATCTTGCCCCTCAGCTTGTTATTAAACATGAAGGCAACCGAGCGTTGGTCGGTGAGGAGGGTAAATCGTTTGCCTGCCAAGTAGTGCCTCCAGCGCCGTACTGCCTCCACAATTGCCTGGGCTTCCTTCTCGACCGACGAGTGTCGGGTCTCGGGGCCCTGTAGGGTCCTTGAGAAGAAGGCTACCGGCCTACCCTCCTGGTTAAGGGTAGCGGCTAGGGCGAAGTCGGATGCATCGCTCTCCACTTGGAAGGGGATTGACTCATCCACTGCGTGCATTGTGGCCTTGGCTATGTCTCCCTTAATGAGGGAGAAGGCCGCGCACGCCTCTTCCGTGAGGGGGAAGGATGTGGTTTTCAGGAGGGGTCTGGCTTTGTCCGCATAATTGGGTACCCATTGGGCATAGTAGGCGAAAAGCCCCAGGGTTCTCCTAAGTGCTTTTGGACAGTGGGGGAGGGGTAGCTCCATGAGGGGGCGCATTCTTTCGGGGTCGGGGCCGATGACTCCGTTCTCTACTACACAGCCAAGGATGGCAAGGCGCGCTGTGTTAAACACGCATTTCTCCTTATTGTAGGTGAGGTTCAGCCGTTGGGCCGTACGGAGGAATTTCTCCAGATTCACGTCATGGTCCTGCCGGTTGCGGCCGCAGATGGTGACGTTATCGAGATAGGGGAAAGTGGCCTGTAGTCCGTTCTGGTCAACCATCCGGTCCATCTCCCGTTGGAAAACCGAGACCCCGTTGGTGACACCAAAGGGGACCCTAAGGAATTGGTAGAGGCGGCCATTCGCCTCGAAGGCGGTGTACTGGCTGTCCTCCGGGCTGATGGGGAGTTGGTGGTAGGCCGACTTGAGGTCGATGGTCGAGAATACGCGGTATTGTGCAATCTCATTGACCATGTCCGATATGCGGGGGAGGGGGTATGCGTCCAGCTGGGTGTATCTGTTTATGGTCTGGCTGTAGTCGATAACCAGGCGATTTTTGTCGCCGGTCTTGACTACCACCACCTGGGCACGCCAGGGGCTGCTGCTCCCCTCAATAATGCCCTCTTTCAGGAGTCGCTGCACCTCAGAGCTAATGAAGGCTCTGTCCCCAGCGCTGTACCGCCTGCTCTTAGTAGCGACAGGTTTGCAGTCGGGGGTGAGGTTAGCGAACAGGGAAGGTGGCGGTACCTTGAGGGTGGATAGGCTGCAGGTGTTACGCGGTGGGCGATTTAACTTTCGCTGGTTGTCGACTGTGAGTGGGGGGAGGGGTCCACCGTATGCTAGGGTTACACTTTGGAGGTGGGATTGGAAGTCCAGCCCTAGTATGACGGCAGCGCACAGCTGGGGGGAGTACGAGGAGTTTAAAATTTTTATACTCTGTCCCTTTAACCGACAATGTCACGACACAGTAGCCGCTGATGTCTGTGGCGTGCGACCTCGATGCCATCGAGATGCGGCTGCGCGTTGGCAGGACGGGGAGGGAGTAGTGGCTCACCGTGTCTGGGTGGATGAAGCTCTCCGTGCTTCCGCTGTCGAACAGGCAGGTCGTGGCGTGGCCGTTGACTTTGATGTCCATCATTGAGCTGGCCAGGTGGTGCGGGCGGGCTTGATCCAGGGTCACGGAAGCTAGGGTGTAGATGAGCGCGTCGTTGTCATGACAAGATGGCGGCGAAGATGGCGGCCCCCGTAGTTCACATGAGGCTCTGTTTAAATCGTTTGCCCCGCACAAAGATGGCCGCCCCTGCTGTTCCCATGAGGCTCTGCAGGCTTCGGCTGCCCCGCACAAAGATGGCCGCCCCTGGTTTTCCCATGAGGCTCTGCAGGCTTCGGCTGCCCCGCACAAAGATGGCCGCCCCTGGTTTTCCCATGAGGCTCTGCAGGCTTCGGCTGCCCCGCACAAAGATGGCCGCCCCCAGGGTTCGCATGAGGCACTGCTGGCTTCTGAGGATTTGCTTCTGCAGGCCTTGGAGAAGTGGCCTTTCTTGAGGCAGGTTTTGCAGGTCGAGTTTTTGGCTGGGCAGCGCGACCTCGGATGCTTCTCCTGGCCGCAAAAGAAGCAGCCAGCGGCCCGATCGGGGTTGCCTGATGTCGGGGCCGGTACCGGGGCTAGCGGGCCCGGTCGGATCCGTGATGCAGACGCTGAGGTAGGTCCCGGGGGCAGCGCTGTGAAGGGTGGTGGGGTGGGGGTCGGGCCCGAGTCCCAGGGTCGCGAATAGTACCTGGCAAACGCTTCCTGGTCTTGCTGGGTGGCCTCTAGGGTGAGGGCGAGGGCTTCGGCCTTGTCCAGGTCTATGTCCTTAGCTTCAAGCAGTCTTTGCCGTGTGTAGTCGGAACGTAGGCCTCTCACCAAGGCGTCGCGGACATTGTCTTCCATGTTCGCAGTAGCCGTCACCGCTTTAAAGTCACAGTTCCTGCCGAGTTGTCTCAGCGCTCGTGAAAATTCAGCTATCGATTCTCCTGGCTGTTGCTGGCGAGATCTTAAGAGATGCCTAGTGTACATGTAGTTTACCGGGCTCCGGTACTGCTGTTTCAGTAGGTTGATGGCGTCGTCGTACGTAGTCATGTCCTGGATGAGTGTATATACTCTCGGGCTCGCTTGGGCTTTCAGGACTCTTAGTTTGGATCTCTGAGGGACGACGGCTTCCTCCAGGTACGATTCGAAGCAGTCCAGCCAGTGTTTGAAGTCGTTGGCTGAGTTTGGTGCCTGTGGGTTTAGATCCAGGTATGGTGGTTTCAAGGCTTGCAGCCAAGCCGGCTGGTGTGGCCCGTTGTCTGGAGGCTGCTGTTGCTGTGCTGCTGGGTGAGCTCCTTGCTGTTGCTGTTCATTATCAGACATCTTTAAAATTTAGTCAATAAAATTGATATGCCTATCAATTAGTCCAATAAAAGGCGACGAGTTAAGAACGTAACTGAAGGTTTTTATTGGCTAAATAACAGAGCCCACCCTCGTGGGTGATCCGATCCAACAGGGAGGAATACTAGCCAGTCAGCTACCTTTATACCTGGGCAGGTAATGGGCGGAGTCGGAGGTGGTCAGCCCAGGTATAACAGTGCGACAAGAGGCGACCTCGTGTAGTGATGTGACAGTGAGAACAGTGAGAACAATATACAGTGATAACTATAACAGTGGTTTACCACAAACAGTTCTTTCCAAATCAGGTGTTTATCAGAATCTAACTGTGGTGCAATCTAATTTCCATTTATTTGCCCACACTCTGCTCCTGTTTTTAAGTTTTGCTTTCTAGACACATTTATCCATTACCTTTGTTCCCTTTCTTGATTTTCTCTTCCACTCGACTGGGTTATAGTTCCATTTGAACGATCAGCCCTTCCAGTATCATGCCATAGTGGTCATTTTTATGTGCATGTCCAGACAATGCATGTTGGTAGACTATTTGAGAGTCATAAAGACCAATCCTGTCCTCAACTGACATCCAAACACACACACGGGTGTCAGCTGTGGCTCTACGGTTAACACTCTCACCTTTGACACAGAAGGTTATGGGCTCAAGTCCCACTCCAGCGATTCGAGCACAAAATCTAGGCTATCACTCCAGTGCAGTGCTGAGGGAGTGCTGCACTGTCGGAGGTCCCGTCTTTCAGATGAAACATTAAACCGAGGCCCTGACTGCCCTCTCAGGTGGACGAGTATGGGAATTCCCCCTGGTGTCCTGGCTAATATTTATTTCTCAACTAACATCACTAAAAGAGATTATCTGATCATTTATTTTATTGCTGTCTTTGCAACTTTGCTGTGCGCTAACTTGGCTGCTGAGTTTCCTACATTACAACAGTGACTGCACTTCAAAAATACTTCATTGGCTGTAAAGCGCTTTGGGATGTCCTGAAGTCGTGAATGTTGCTATATAAATGCAAGTCTTTTTTTCTTAACTGTCCAGCTGCAGACACGGACTAATGATCAAGAATCCCCGGGCCCACTGTAGCAGTCCTACTGCTGCCCTAATTGAGATCAGCTAACACCAGAGAAAGAAAAAAAAGACTTGCATTTATATAGCGCCTTTCATGACCATCGGACGTCTCAATGAGGGGGAGGCCGTCCTGACATTAAGCAGCTCAGCGACCTAGAGCTGCGAGTGGAGCAGATCATGGCAGGCCGGCTGATTGGCCCCTTCGCGACTGGAGATGCCGACCCTGTTCTGGGCACCAATGGTAAGGTCCTCACCTTTTTGACCTCTCTCTTTCCACCTGCGCCTCATGCCAGCATCCTTTGCCACTATCGAACCAATGCAGTGCATAGCAGCACTCATGCCTCCCTCGCTGCCGTCCTGTCCTCACTCTAAAGCAACTCTTGTGCCTCCCTGCTTTCAGATGGTGACTCGCCAGGTGAGGAGGCGGCCACTCAAGCTGGCACTGTGTCGGACTCGGACCTGGAGGAGGAAGAGGAAGCCGCCCCATCAGGGACACCCTCGGCCGAGGGAGCCCATGGCCATGCTGGGGACACGTCTTCCCTGGAGGGGAGCAGGGGGGAAGGGTCGGAGGAGAGTGATGCTCCGGGGACCAGCGGGCTGCAACAACGCGGGAAGGGTGGGGAAGCTCGGCGGCCTTCTCCCCGGAGGGAGAGTGTGGCCTCCAGTCCTGCTACAGTGAGCGCAGAGGAGGTGCGGCTCCTTGTGGAAATGGGCGCCCAGGCTGAGCGCAGGCACACTGAGCTCATGGCTGCAGTGGCAAGGATGCTGGACTCCAGAGAGTCTCTGGCAAGGAGTGTTCAGGAATTCGGGGCAGCACAGGCCAGGAGTTTGCAAGAATTCAGTGCAGCACAGGCCAGGAGTCTGCAGGACTTCGCGGCAGTACAGGCGGCCTCCAGCCAAGTGCTCAGTTGTGCTGTGCATTCACTGGCTGGTGTCATCCAGACACAGACCAGGGCCACACGAGCACTAACTGCTGCCACCCTCGCTGGCTCGGCCAGGCATTGCCGGGGCACTCGCCGCGCCGCAGCAGCCCAGCAGTCTGTGCTTCAGCAGATTGCTGCGCATGCTGCAGTGCTGGCCCGTGCGAGTGCCAGTGAATCAGCCGACCAGGGAGTGCCTGTGCTCTGTCAGGTTGGCGGCATTCCTGCAGCCAACACTGTCACTCCTCCACTGCAGCTGCCACCACCCGTAGGACAGACTGCTGCCGCCCAAGCCGAGTTGGAGCAGTCCGCAGCCGGGCCCTCCAGGCCCAGAGCTGGTCCAGGCCGACCCCCAAGGGCATCTGCCGTCTCACCAACTAACCCTCAGCAGCCTTCCCCCAGCCTTGCTGCAGCCACTGGGGTCCCATTGAGGAGCTGCAGGGCGGGTAGGGGCCATGCCCGGAAGCGAGACGGATCACCCTCACAGGCAAAAAAGTAGAAGGTCTGGCCAATTTTGTTGTTTTTTATAAACAGGCCGAGACTGTTGTATTTCTTTTTTATAAACAGGCCGAGACTGGCGTTTTTGTTTTTTATATGAAGGCCGAGACTGGTGTATTTGTTTTTTATATAAAGGCCGAGACTGGTGTATTTGTTTTTTATATAAAGGCCAAGACTGGTGTGTTTTTGTTTGGGGGGTTTCTCTGAATTAGCTTGTCATGCGGGAAGGGCACAGAGTTATAAGAGTAAAAATTTTTCTTTAATCGCACTATCCATGTTTGCTTTTGGAAGTATTGGTTGCCTTGATCGGCTGAGGGCTTGCGGAGCGGCTACATTCATCTTCCTTCATTGGCACAAGCCATTTCCTGAGAGGGGGCCTAGAACCGAGTTGCAATAAGCCGCAGACGGACGGCCCTCCTCCTCCTCCTCCTCCTCCTCTGGTGGTCCTCCAATGTCTGGTGGCAGTGGCTGAGTCCTGCGGATAGCCAGGTTGTGCAGCATGCAGCACACGACAACGAAATGGGAGACTCGCTCAGGCGAGTACTGTAGGGCTCCCCCGGAACAATCCAGACAGCGGAACCGTTGCTTGAGCACACCGATTGTATGCTCAATGATGTTCCTGGTTGCTTGACGGCTGTCATTGTATCGCTGTTCTGCAGGGGTGCTGGGCGCACGGAGCGGGGTCATCAGCCAGGTGCACAAAGGATAGCCTTTGTCCCCGAGAAGCCATCCTCGTAAGTGAGGCTGGGCCTGGAAATGGTCTGCCACAGAAGTCTGGCGCAGGATGAAGGCATCGTGGCTGCTGCCTGGAAAGCGGGCATTGACAGCTAGTATGAGCTGCCTGTGGTCACATACCAACTGCACGTTGAGCGAATGGTAGCCCTTCCGGTTGCAGTAATCCTCGGCATTCTCCAGAGGTGCCCGCAAAGCCACATGCGTGCAGTCAATGACGCCCTGCACCATGGGGAAGTCCGCTAATGCTGCAAATCCCATTGCACGCTCTTGCTGCTTGTCGAGGGTCATGGGGAAGGAGATAAACTGGCGTCTCCTTCTGAAAAGGGCATTGGTCACCTGGCGGATGCAGCAATGTACCGCGAACTGGGAGATGTTGGAAATGTCCTCAGTAGCGGATTGGAAGGAGCCGGTGGCATAGAAGTTGAGAGCCACAGTCACCTTCACTGCCACCGACAGAGACGTCCTGCTCCTCAGCTGTGGCTGCAGATCTCTCTGAAGCAGGTGGCAGATCTCTGTGAGCACCTCCCTTCTGAATCGCAGCCTCTGAACACACTGCTCCTCAGACATGTTCAGATATGAGAACTGCTGGCGGTATACCCTGGGTGGGTAAGGCCTCCTGTGCCGACGTCTGTTGACCCTTCTCCGTCTGGCCATGACTGGCAGTCTCTCACGGCGTCTCTGAGCCCTCTGAATGCAAGGCAGTAAGCCAACGTTTGCACCCACTGCAGCCCGCATTAGATGTATCGAATTAATGCTATGGCACTGAAAGTTAATTACAAGTGCAAAGCTCTGGCCTGAAGCCAGAAGTACCTGAGCGAGTGTCGATTCAAACCAGAAAGCTCTCTCCCTTTGTCTCTCTCCAAATATCAGTGTCTCACAAAGAAGGAATGGAGCAAAATGGCTGACATTTATACTGCAGGAGGAGTCCCCTTTAATTAGCGCCCCCCGCGCCCCGCAGCGACTGGGAACCGTTCCCCTTTACCAGTCGCTGGGGGCGCCAGACACACAATAGGCCGGCGCCACTGAATTTCCGGTTCGGGGCGCACAAAGGGCGTTGCACCATGAAATGACGTCAGGATCTGCATGCGCAGCTGAGCGCGCGCAAAGGTTTTGCGCCGCCGCTAAATCGTTACTGAATTTCACGAGAGGTGCAGATTGCGCCGCGCCCGGTCGCTAGCCGCTTAGCGCCCCACTTCTCGCACTCTTAAGGCGCCAGCGGCTGGCGCAACCAACTGAATTTCTAGGCCTTAGTTAAAATAAATTTGTGTAAATAAAAGTGGTAGTAAGTGAAAATTTACGATTTAAAGAGACAGTAGCCCACCAAAAAGGAAATTGATGCGAATTGGGAGTTAAAAACAATCACAATTAACAAGTAGAGGCAATTAAAGGACAATAATTTGAATCCATCATCGTATACTGGTAACACTCTGTAAGCAAGGGACGAGTTATCATGGAATTTGTGGATTGAAGAGATGGTATGTGTCAAAATTCTTTCTTCCCTCCTCTAAGACCTCTCCAGCCAGGAATATAGGTGCGCCATTGCTTCAAAGATGCAACCTATACAACTGGAAATGTCCAATTGGTGATATGACTGTCTCCAGGGTGACTTGCTCCCCTTCACTTTTGCTCATGGCACGACATACAAGCTCAACCCACATTTGTAATGATACCAGCAAATAGTGATGGTATTTGCCTGTTTGATTATTATGCCTTACCAGCATATTTGCCTGTTTGATTATTTATGCCTTACCAGCAGAGGGCATGTGACAGAGGCAGAGTTTAGTTTTAGTTTCGTTTGAGAAGGATCTCCAAGATGGGGTCTCCTGTAATGCTGTTAACAGAGTTGAACATACTTTAGATTAAAAGACATTCTCTTTCATGAATGTGTCATCATTGAACCCACATACAAACCAATACATGGTGTCAGAAGTGATTGAAAGAGATGAAGAGGAAAAATTTGAAGTTAAATCAGCTCTCCACATATTAGCAAGCCAAAAGAGAACATAGTTACTTACCTTTGGAGAATAGCTAACGAAGTGAAAATATGGTAGGATTACACCCACCGGCGAAGCTTCAGTTGACAGGTGTGGTAAACCACTGTTTGTATTTCACTGTGTACATGCCTGGACATGCCTCGGCTGACTCCTCCCACAAGTCCTAGTATAAAGGTGACTGCTCCCCAGCCCTTTGTATTTCTGGACCGGTCGACCACTCGAGGCAGACCTTCATTCTTTTGTTAATAAAAGCCTTTAGTTACTCTCTTAACTCTCAGTCTTTTATGAGCAATTGATAGCGCATCAATTTTATTAACAAAATTTTTATAATGGAGAAGATCCTCACACCAGCATGCCTGGACTTAGATCATCGGGAGGCGGACTCATCCACCAAGTTTACTCACTGGCTTAAGTGTTTCGAAAAATTCCTGACCGCCTCCGCAGCAATCAAATCGGACGAGGACAAACTGGATGTCCTGACCTCCAAAGTGAACCACCGAGTGTACTCGGTCATCCAAGACGCGACCTCGTACGCGGACACTATCAAGCTCCTCAAGGACCAGTACACGCGCCCAGTGAACGAAGTGTACGCCAGGCACCTTCTGAGGAGTCGTAAACAACAACCTGGGGAATCGACCGTGGAATACCTTCAGGCACTGTCTGTGCTTGGCCGGGCCTGTGGTTGTAAGGATGTAAAGGCCGCCGTGTACACAGAGGAACTTATCCGGGACGCTTTTGTAGCGGGCCACAGATCCAATTACACCCGACAGCGACTGTTGGAGCAGAGTGACCTCGACCTCAACAAGGCCTCTGAACTCGCACTATCATTGGATGCAGCCTACTGGGGCATGGATGCCTACTCCTCTGCACCGTGGACGCCGCGGGGAATGACAGCCTGGGACACGGTAGGACCGCCTCATAGCGCCGTGCCACCCCAGCCACACCCCAGCAACGGCCCAACTACCGCAGCAGTGTCCCAAGGCCAGACAGCAGTGCCCCAAGGCCAGAAATGCTACTTCTGTGGCCAGGCAAAACACCCCAGAGCGCGCTGCCCGGCGAAAAACGCGATCTGCTCGGGCTGCGGGAAGAAGGGACACTACGCTAACGTCTGCAGGGCCAAAGCCACCCCGAACCCCAGCAGCGCCGCGTGTGGGCCATGCGGGCCGCCATCTTAGGCCTCCCCGGCCATGTGCGAACCACCGGTACAGCAGCCATTTTGGACGCCTCCAGCCACATGGGGATCATGGACGCCGCCATCTTGGATGACAGCCGGAACGCAGCAGGCCCCCAACACCGCCTCATCTGATACCCGCAGCGACACACCGACCCCTACGCTGGCATCCGTTACACTGGACCAAGCGAGACCGCACCAGCTGGCCAGTTCCACAATGGACATTAAGGTAAATGGTCACGAAACAATCTGCCTTTTTGACTCTGGGAGCACGGAGAGCTTCATCCACCCCGACACGGTGCGGCGTTGCTCTCTCCCAGTCCTGCCTGCGCACCAGCGGATTTCTATGGCCTCCGAGTCCCAGTCGGCGGACATCAGCGGCTACTGCGTAGTGACACTCGTAGTAGACGGGACCGTGTACGATCATTTTAAACTTCTGGTCCTGCCCGACCTCTGCGCTGCCGTCCTGCTGGGGTTAGATTTTCAGTGCCACCTTAAAAGTGTTACGATGGCGTACGGTGGACCCCTACCCCCACTCACAGTCCGCAGCCAGCAGCTCCCAAATTGCCCGCCGCGCACCAGGTGCAACCTCTCCACACTCAGAGTCACCCCCCCCCCCACTGTTTGCTAACCTCACCCCCGACTGTAAGCCCATCGCCACAAAGAGCAGGCGATACAGTGCCGGGGACAGGGTTTTCATTAAAACCGAAGTGGAGCGGCTCCTGAAGGAAGGGATTATTGAGGGCAGCACCAGCCCCTGGCGAGCCCAGGTTGTGGTCGTTAAGACCGGCGAGAAGCAGCGCCTGGTCATCGACTACAGCCAGACAATAAATCGCTACGCCCTGCTGGACGCCTACCCACTCCCCCGCATAGCTGATATGGTCAACCAGATCGCGCAGTACCGCGTCTTCTCGACCATTGACCTGAAATCAGCGTACCACCAGCTCCGTATCCGCCCTGAGGACCGCCAGTATACCGCCTTTGAGGCAAACGGCCGCCTCTATCACTTCCTTAGGGTTCCCTTTGGCATCACCAACGGGGTCTCCGTCTTCCAAAGGGAGATGGACCGGATGGTAGATCAAAATGCGTTGCAGGCCACTTTCCCATATCTGGACAATGTGACCATCTGCGGCCGTGACTTGCAGGACCATGACGCAAACCTCGAAAAATTCCTCCGCACCGCCCAACTCCTGAACCTGACATATAACAAGGAGAAGTGCATATTCCGCACAAACCGCCTTGCCATCCTTGGCTGTGTTGTGGAACATGGAATCATCGGCCCCGACCCCGACCGGATGCGTCCCCTTATGGAACTCCCACTGCCCCACTGCCTCAAGGCCCTGAAGAGGTGCCTAGGGTTTTTCTCCTATTACGCCCAGTGGGTCCCCTACTATGCGGACAAGGCCCATCCGCTGATCAAGTCCACCTCTTTTCCCTTGACGGCAGAGGCCCGCTTAGCCTTCCACCGTATCAAGGAAGACATTGCCAAAGCCACCATGCACGCAGTGGACGAATCCATCCCCTTCCAGGTGGAAAGCGACGCGTCCGACTTTGCCCTGGCCGCTACCCTCAATCAGGCGGGGAGACCCGTGGCCTTCTTTTCACGAACCCTCCAAGGCCCGGAGACCAGACACTCCGCTGTTGAGAAGGAGGCCCAGGCGATTGTGGAGGCTGTGCGTCATTGGAGGCACTACCTGGCCGGAAAACGATTTACCCTGCTCACTGACCAACGTTCAGTTGCTTTCATGTTTAACAACAAGCAGAGGGGCAAAATCAAAAATGACAAGATCTTGAGGTGGAGAATCGAACTTTCCACCTACAACTACGAGATCTTGTACCGGCCCGGGAAGCTCAATGAACCCCCGGATGCGCTATCGCGTGGCACCTGCGCCAGCGCGCAGATCGATAGACTGCGGGCCCTCCACAATGACCTCTGCCACCCGGGGGTCACCAGGTTCTTCCACTTCATCAAGGCCCGCAACCTGCCTTACTCTATTGAGGAGGTCAGGACCATGACCAGGAACTGCCAAGTCTTCGCTGAGTGCAAACCGCACTTTTATAGACCAGACAGGGCCCACCTGATAAAAGCCACTCGCCCCTTCGAGCGCCTGAGCGTTGATTTTAAAGGGCCTCTCCCCTCCTCCGACCGCAATGTGTACTTCCTCAATATTATTGATGAGTACTCCCGTTTCCCGTTCGCCATCCCCTGCCCGGACATGACCAGTGCCACGGTCATTAAATGTCTGAACAACCTCTTCACCCTGTTCGGTTTCCCCAGCTATATCCATAGCGACCGGGGCTCATCGTTTATGAGCGACGAACTCCGTCAGTACCTGCTAACTAGGGGTATTGCCACAAGCAGGACCACCAGTTACAACCCCCGGGGGAACGGACAGGTGGAAAGAGAAAATGCGACAGTTTGGAAGGCCGCCCTGCTAGCCTTAAAGTCTAGGGGCCTTCCAACCTCCCGCTGGCAGGATGTGCTCCCCGATGCGCTCCACTCTATTCGGTCACTGCTCTGCACTGCCACTAACGCCACCCCTCATGAGAAAATGTTTGTCTTCCCAAGGAAGTCCACATCGGGGACATCGCTACCGCCATGGCTGACGTCCCCAGGGCCGGTCCTACTGAGAAGGCACGTGAGGACCCATAAAACGGAACCCCTGGTCGAGAGGGTCGACCTCCTCCACGCCAACCCCCAGTATGCTTACATTGCATACCCGGACGGGCGGGAGGACACAGTCTCCATAAGAGACCTTGCACCCTCGGGGGCCGCAGTAACCCACTACTCACTACCACCCCCCGCCCACGATCCGATATCCAGCCCCAGCAGACGGCAGGCCTGGGCCCCGCGACCTGCTCGACATCTACGAGGACAACACGCCTGTGCCACAGCCCACGCAGGACTCGACGCCGGAAGCTCCACTACCCCTGCCGTCGCCATGCCGATCACAGCGGCAGACAAGACCTCCGGAGAGACTCCAATACACTAACTTTTAATACACTTCACCCCGCCGGACTCAATTTTAAACAAGGGGTGAATGTGGTAAACCACTTTTTGTATTCCACTGTGTACATGCCTGGACAGGCCTCGGCTGACTCCTCCCACAAGTCCTAGTATAAAGGTGACTGCTCCCCAGCCCTTTGTATTTCTGGACCGGTCGACCACTCGAGGCAGACCTTCATTCTTTTGTTAATAAAAGCCTTTAGTTACTCTCTTAACTCTCAGTAATTGATAGCGCATCAACAGGTAATGTGGCTGAAAATTGGAGGAGATTCAAACAACGTTTGGAGTTGTGTTTAGCAGCAATCGGAGCTGACGAGAAAAGTGATAAAATGAAAGCGTCAGTGTTCTTACATGTCGTGGGTGATGAAGCGCTGGAGGTGTATAATAACTTCACATTCGCTGCTGATGGAGACAATATGAAGCTGGATAAAATAAAGGAACAGTTTGAGGCCTGCTGCATACCTAAACGTAACGTGACGTTTGAGAGGCACAGATTTTTCACATGTGTACAGAAAACGGGAGAGACTATTGATCAGTATGTGACTGAACTGAGAAACCGAAGCAAAACGTGTGAATTTGGGGGACTGACAGACTCGCTGATAAAAGACAGACTGGTGTGTGGTATTCCAGATAATGGTCTAAGGGAAAGACTGCTAAGAGAGCAAGATCTTGACCTGGGAAAAGCCATAGCACTGTGTAGGGCTACAGAGACTGTGAAGTCGCAGGCAAAGGAGCTGTTCAGTGACAGTAGCTGCAACGTGGATGCAGTGAGAAAGAACGGACACAAACCGTTTAACAAAAAGAGCGCCAATGTGAAAAAAGAGGCGTGGCCAGCGAACAAAAATGAAAGGGACAATCGAAAGTCATGTAGTCGATGCGGTACACAGCATCCACCAAAAAAGTGTCCAGCATATGGTAAAACATGCAATAGTTGCAACAAAAACAACCATTATGCCCGTTGTTGTAAGAACCAAGCGCAACAAAGCAAGGTCCACGCAGTAGATGAAAGCGAGATAGAGGAGTTCTATGTGGATGTTGTGTCTGAAAACAAAAAAGAAAAAAGAGACTGGATGTTGACACTAAAAGTGAATGACATACACATTCCATTTAAATTGGATACTGGAGCACAAGTTAATGTGATATCAGAGACTGATTTTAAGAAAATTAGACCCAGACCAAAGATACATGGAATAAAAGTGAAAGTGACAGGATACTCAGGTACTGATATACCAGTGAAAGGAAGATGCATTGTCAAAGTGACACACAAGGACAGAGAGCACACGCTAGCATTAATCGTGGTGCCAAAGGATGTGCAAGCCATACTAGGTTTAATAGCCTGTGAGAGACTGAACCTGGTAAAGAGAGTCCTCGTTGTGGAAAGCGAAGGAGAGACAGTCTATGATGAACTCATGAAAGAGTACAACGACCTATTTCAGGGTCTAGGCTGCCTTCCAGGAGAACACACGATCAGAGTAGATAAAAGTATGCCAACGGTCATACATCCATGCAGAAAAGTTCCGTTTGCTCTTCAAAAGCAACTGAAGGCAGAGTTGGACAGGATGGGAAGCCTGAACGTGATTCAGAAGATAGATGAGCCAACTGAGTGGGTGAGTTCCCTCGTAGTTGTGGACAAAAAGAATGGAAAGCTCAGAATTTGCCTGGATCCAAGAGATCTAAACAGAGCAATAAAGAGAGAGCACTTCAAGCTTCCTGCACGTGAGGAAATCATGTCACAGTTTGCAAATGCAAAGTATTTCAGCAAGTTAGATGCATCATCAGGATTTTGGCAGATGAAACTGGATGAGGCAAGTTCAAGACTGTGCACGTTCAACAGTCCATTTGGCAGATACAGATTCCTAAGGTTACCATTTGGCATTGCCTCAGCTCCTGAAATGTATCACAAAACTATCCATACGATCTATGAGCACCTGGAGGGAGTTGATACATCAATGGATGACATCATAGTATGGGGAACCACGAGAACTGAGCATGACAAGAGACTGAAAAAAGTGCTGGAAGCAACAAGGAAAACAAACCTGAAGCTGAATAGAGAGAAATGCCAGCTCGGGGTGACAGAACTGACATTCGAGGGAGATATCCTTAGCAGTGAGGGCATCAGACCAGATCCCAGAAAGGTGTCCGCCATTGAGAATATGCCAAAGCCACAATGCAAAAAGGACGTGCAGAGGTTTAATGGAATGATCAACTACATGGGTAAATTCATATCCAACCTCTCAGAAAAGATGGCGCCACTGAGACGACTAACTGAAAAGAACATAGAATGGGAATGGAATCATGAGCATGAGAAGTCATGGAGCGATCTAAAGAAACTGCTCACAGAGGAACCAGTTCTGAGGTTTTATGACCCAGTGAGACCCATCAAGATATCATCAGATGCATCACAGAGTGGGCTCGGTGCCGTTCTTCTGCAAAAATATGACGACTGGCAACCTATTGCACATGCATCGCGCTCAATGACGGACGCGGAGACGCGATATGCTCAAATAGAAAAGGAGCTGCTCAGCATCACATACGCCTGTGAAAGATTTCACCAGTTTGTGTCAGGACAAGCAATCAGTGTAGAGACTGACCATAAGCCCTTGATTGCATTGTTCCAAAAGCCACTAAATGGGTGTCCGCTTAGAATACAAAGAATGATGATCAGGCTGCAACGCTATACACTGAATGTTGCGTACACACCGGGTAAGCTGATGTACACAGCAGACACGTTGTCCAGAGCTGTTGACCCAGGAGAGCCCGCAAACACCAAAATGGATGAAAAAGTGAACGCCTACGTGGACATGATCACAAGTGCACTGTCCATAGCAGATGCAAAAATGGAGCTCATAAAGACTGAGACAAACAAAGATGAAACAATGAGACGACTGAGGAAAAGCATCTTGGATGGATGGCCCAACATGAAGCAAGACTGCTCACCTGACATGGCAGAGTACTGGAACTGCAGGGCGGAACTATCAGTGGTCGAAGACATCATCTACAAAGGAAGTAAAATAGTAATCCCAAAGAGTCTGAGAAAAGAGATGCTAAAAAGGATCCATGGAGGATATCTGGGAATCGAAAAGTGTAAGAAAAGAGCACGAGAGGTGATGTACTGGCCACGAATCAACCAAGATGTGACAAATGAGGTGTCAAACTGCACAATATGCCTGAAATATCAAGCAAGCAATCCGGTAGAACCACTAAAGCCACACCCAGCGCCAGACAGACCTTACCAGAAGGTAGGCGCTGACCTATTCGTATGTCAAGGGAAGGACTATCTTGTAGTCACAGACTATTACTCCCTGTATCCAGAGGTTTGTAGACTGTACACCGCCACTGCAGATGCTGTGATAACATGTATGAAAGCCATATTCTCCAGACATGGCGTGGCAAGCAAGGTCTTCACAGACAACGGACCCCAGTTTTACAATGCAAGTTTCCGACACTTTGCCAAGGAGTGGGACTTTGTCCACACAACGTCAAGTCCTCACTTTCCACAGTCCAATGGACTAGTGGAAAAATCGGTCCAGACAGTGAAAAGACTGATGTACAAGGCAAGAGATGGTGGAACTGACTTCTACCAGAGCATGCTTGTATACCGCACAACGCCGCTCGAGTGTGGTATGTCACCAGCCCAACTCCTTATGGGACGTCTGTTAAGGTCAAACCTACCCATCCCGGAGAACCTCCTGAAAACAAAAGAGGGGGAGAAAGTGAGGAAGTTCAAAGAACAACAGAAAGAAAAGCAAAAGTACTACTATGACAGAGGAACACAAAACCTACCTGAACTCCACACTGGTGACCAAGTAAGGTTCAAAGACAAAACAAACATATGGACTCAGAAGGGAACTGTCCTGAGTGAAGTCCAACCAAGATCATACACCATTCAGACAGATGAGGGTGCTGTTCTGCGAAGAAATCGTCGAGATCTTCTCATGGGACCAGCCACAGCAAGTCAAAAGACTGATACTGTTGAACAACCTGATCACACAGCTGAGAAACCATCATCGGAGGCAACAACTCAGATTCAAGGACAATCAATCAGAAAATCCTCAAGACACGTGAAGCCTCCTGAGAGACTCATTGAGCAAGTTTAAGGACTCTTGTTATAGAAGGAAGTAATGTTATCTTATTCTTTCTTCAAGTTCTAGTGTATTTACATATTTCATGTGAACACACAAAACAAGGTTAAAAAACCTTGATAATGATAATGTAAGTTCATTAAGTGTTACAGTTAAAATGCAGAGTAATACAAAGAAAACATGTTGTTAGATAAAAGTAAAATACTTTTGTTTTAAGAAAGGGAGATGTAATGATATCAGCAAATAGTGATGGTATTTGCCTGTTTGATTATTATGCCTTACCAGCATATTTGCCTGTTTGATTATTTATGCCTTACCAGCAGAGGGCATGTGACAGAGGCAGATTTTGGTTTAGTTTCGTTTGAGAAGGATCTCTAAGATGGTGTCTCCTGTAATGCTGTTAACAGAGTTGAACATACTTTAGATTAAAAGACATTCTCTTTCATGAATGTGTCGTCATTGAACCCACATACAAACCAATACAACATTTACTACACAGGGCATCATGGGCTCAGATCTTACAATGGCGTGATGCATTGACGAACTCAGATAGCCAGTTCTCTACCCACTGACCCCAAACAACTCTATGATGGAAACTCTCATCGGCATCACTTGCATATTGCGACAGAGTATGACGCACTCCAGAAAATAACAAAGAATGGCGGTGAGTGACTTAAAGTTGTATATTTGCCCTGATCAAACTGGTGACCAACCACTTATGTACAAGTAAACCTCAAACCAATGACGGGCACCCTACAGTACATCCATTAGCTTAGCTGTTTTCCTTTATATCTATTAATGAAATGTGCCCAGGATCATATATCGATCAGCAGACTATAGAATGATACAGCACAGAAGGAGGCCATTTGACCCATCGTGCTTGTGCCAGCTCTTTAAAAGAGCTATCCAATTAGTCCCACTTCCCTACTGGTTCCACATAGCCCCGCAAATTTTTCCCTTCAAGTATTTATCCAATTCTCTTTTGAATTTTACTATTTACTAAAATCAAAGAGCAAGTTATTATCTAAATGGAAAGAAACTGCAAAGTGCTACAGTACAAAGGGATCTGGGGGTCCTGGTGCATGAAACACAGAAGATTAGTATGCAGGTACAGCAGGTGATCAGGAAGGCCAATGGAATCTTGGCTTTTATTGCAAGGGGGATGGAGTATAAAAGCAGGGAAGTCTTGCTTCAGTTATACAGGGTACTAGTGAGGCCACACCTGGAATACTGCGTAGAGTTTTGGTTTCCATATTTAAGAAAAGATATACTTGCTCTCGAGGCGGTTCAGAGAAGGTTCACTCGGTTGATTCCGGAGATGAGGGGGTTGACTTATGAGGAAAGGTTGAGTAGGTTGGGCCTCTACTCATTGGAATTCAGAAGAATGAGAGGCGATCTTATTGAAATATGTAAGATTATGAGGGAGCTTGATCGGGTGGATGCGGGGAGGATGTTTCCACTGATGGGTGAGATTAGAACTAGGGGGCATAATCTTAGAATAAGGGGCTGCCCTTTCAAAACTGAGATGAGGAGAAACTTCTTCACTCAGAGGGCAGTAAATCTATGGAATTTGCTACCTCAGAGCTGTGGAAGCTGCGACATTAAATAAATTTAAAACGGAGATAGACAGTTTCCTAGCTGATAAGGGAATTAAGGGTTATGGGGAGCGGGCAGGGAAGTGGAAGTGAGTCTAGGTTCAGATCAGCCATGATCCTATTGAATGGCGGAGCAGGCCCGAGGTGCCGTATGGCCTACTCCTGCTCCTACTTCTTATGTTCTTATTGAATCTGCTTCCACCACCCTTTCAGGAAATGCATTCTAGATCACAACACCTCGCTGTGTAAAAAAATATCTCCTCACGTCACCTCTGGTTCTCTTGCCAATCCCCTTAAATCTGTGTCCTCTGGTTACTGACCCTTCTGCCACTGGAAACAGAGCGAACAAATAACAGAAGGCTCAGTGGGCAAATACAGCCGAGTAGTAGCAGAGGAGAAAAGTCTGAGGTTCAATCCCTATTTAGCCGAGAGTGTGTGTGTTTGTGTGTGTGTCCTGCTAAAAAAAAGTGTGCACGTGGATAGCGGGTTTGAACAGGATTCCGCCAGACTGGGAAGCCTCCCCACAATCTAGGCTTATCTATTTTAAATTGCAAGTTCCCAGAATGCAAGCAGGATCAGTGAAACCAGAGCCCATCAGGAGCCCTCCTGGACAAAAGAAAATTGGAAGAACAAAAATAACTGGGGGAAAAAATGGAAATGTGATTTCAGAGGAGGAGTCAAATACATGGAGAGAATTTGCATATTTGGATATTAACCT
Source organism: Somniosus microcephalus (assembly GCF_052327205.1). Classification (NCBI taxonomy): domain Eukaryota; kingdom Metazoa; phylum Chordata; class Chondrichthyes; order Squaliformes; family Somniosidae; genus Somniosus; species Somniosus microcephalus. The sequence goes on along the minus strand of NC_140989.1, from coordinate 285,429,311 downwards.
AAAAATTATGGTCCTGTATTACTTATGCAATTACAAGGTGATAAAAACACAAGAAGGTTTACTCTTCATCCAAACATGCCATTTACTAAACTAGCTAGAATGAAAGGATTTTTAAAATAAACACAAGACCAAACTTACAAAGATTTTGCACTAAAATGGAAGCAAAATGCTCCCTTAATTTCGTTTGACCCCTTCATAATCAACGGAAAAGTCCAGGCTGGCGTCTACTTACAAGAGTGTGATTTTGCGAGTAAAGCTCTAATGGCTGGTTTGTTGGTCTGTGCGATTCCAAACACATAATTCACACTAATGCATGGAATGTAAAAGACCAGGAATGCAAGTGGCTTGCTGTCCTGTGTAAGGATTAGCATTCAGGCACAATACACGGCACTTAGAGCAAAAAAAACACTATTTATCCTGGGGACACCTAACATTTTAAGAAGTTCATTTGCACACAAATGACAATTATAAAATATAAAGTTCCTTGGAGGAACGGTTACTTAAAAAAAAATTCTCTTTGTGCAATATTAAACCACTGAATAGTTAAACATGGCTGAAGGGGATTTGGCTTTTTAAGACATCAAATAGGAGGCCGGTCGGCACGCTTTCTGTTCACCTTCTGGCCCCCAAGCTTAATGGCCACAGAATCATCCCATTCAACACAGTGTAACTTTGATCTTTTAGCCAGCTCCAATCAATATTAAGATAAGGCTGTTCAAGGTCTGACCATTTTAACAATCGTAAATCATTCTCTTCTGCTGAAGCAGTTCTTTAGTCAATGATCCAGCAATAGCACCAGAGTTTGAAGCTCTGATTTTTCATAGCCCAAATTCCACTGCCTCGAGGACCAATTGATAAATCCATACAAGTGTTGCAGTCTGTCACTAAAGGGCAAAAACAACAGCAACCTATCTCCATTATTCAACCGCTCACCTGTTCTATTGACTTCGTCTTTTTTCTCCTCCCAGTTTCCCCAAATCTCTTGCCTCCTCTCCTGAAAGATCTTGCTCATGCTGGGGCCTGGTTCCATGGGCACCCTCTACTACCTTGCCCAAGTTCCCATTCTTCTGAGCGAGCCTAGGCTAGAATGTCAACAGACTATTCAATCATGGGGTGAATGAGGAGTTTTCCACAACCAAGGCCAACCTAACATATAGACATGCTCATTTCTGAGCAGGGTCCCCTGGATAATAATCAGCCTGCCTGTTCTTTCCCCCCCTCCCTAGTTCAGGGGTGGCTAGGGCCAATTGTAGCATCCCTCCACCACCACCACAGCGGAGATTTGCTCATTTAGCACTGGCCAGGGATCAAACTTGGGATCTCCCTGGCCTGTACAACTCAGTACCACAAATGATGCATTTATTTGCTGAATCATTGCAAGGAGCTCACTCCACATACTTTTAAAGACTTGATAAATTATAACCATACAGCGACCCATCAACAATGTTATAAACATTCATTAAAAAAACGGAATGAGGAAAAGACAGATAAAATCCACACGGAGAATAGAAGTGATGAAAAGTGGGTATGGTAATCTGTAGGAGATGAAGTACAAAGAAAGAAGGATCTTTTTGTAAACATCTTAAAAGCTAATTGTTTCCTATCCATTGAAGGTTTCTTCAGAAGAATTCAGAAGCTGAGCAACCTCACTTTATTTAAGCCTCTACCTTAGGCCCACAAAGATCAAAATCAGTCAGGAAATCCTTCCATCCATAGCTCACTTGAATCGGGACTAAAAGAGCCCTAAGGTAGGAACCCAGAGACAACGACCTGAGAGTCAATTAGTCAGAAAGGACTGATGAAAAAGACTTGCATTTATATAGCGCCTTTCATGACCACCAGATGTCTCAAAGCACTTTGCAGCCATTGAAGTACTTTTTGAAGTGTAGTCACTGTTGTAATGTGGGATGAATTCTAGAACAAGGTTAAATGGATAAACGTATCTATAAGCTACTGCAATAATATACAGAATCACAGAATATTACAGCATGGCAACAGGCCATTAAGCCTATCAAGTCTGAACTGGTATTTTTCTCTACATGATTGCTTCCCATACCCTTCAACATTCCTCTTTTTTAAACAACAATCACGGAATCATAGAATGGTTACAGCATGTAAGAAGGCCATTCGGCCCGTCGAGCCCATGCCGGCTCTCTGCAAGAGCACCTCAGCTAGTCCCACTGCACCGCCCTTTCCCCGTAGCCCTGCAAATGTTTTTCTTACAGGTGCTTATCCAACTCCCTTTTGAAAGCCATGATTGAGTCTACCTCCACCACCCTTTCAGGCAGTGCATTCCAGATCCTAACCACTCGCTGCGTAAAAAAGTTTTTTCTTATGTCCCCTTTGGTTCTTCTGCCAATCACCTTAAATCTGTGTCCTCTGGTTCTTAACCCCTCTGCCAATGGGAACAGTGTTTCTCTATCTACTCTGTCCAGACCCCTCATGATTTTGAACACCTCTATCAAATATCCTCTTAATCTTCTCTGCTCTAAGGAGAACAACCCCAGCTTCTCCAGTCTATCCACGTAACTGAATTCCCTCATCCCTGGAATCATTCTTGTAATTCTTTTCTGCACCCTCTCTAAGGCCTTCACATCCTTCCTAAAGTGTGGTGCCCAGAACTGGACACAATACTCCAGTTGAGGACGAACCAGTGTTTTATACAGGTTCATCATAATTTCCACACTTTTGTACTCTATACCTCTATTCATGAAGCCCAGGATCCTGTAAGCTTTTTTAACTGCTTTCTCAACCTGTCCTGCCACCTTCAACGATTTGTGCACACATACCCCCAGGTCTCTCTGTTCATGCAGCCCCTTTAGGATTGTACCCTTTAGTTTATAGTTCCTCTCTTCATTCTTTCTACCAAAATGTATCACTTTGCACTTTTCTGCGTTAAATTTCATCTGCCACGTGTCCACCCATTCCACCAGCCTGTCTATGTCCTCTTGAAGTCTATCACTATCTGTGATGAAATATATGTCTTCATCAGCCCCTGTGTTTTACCTGCATTGTATTGTGTGTACCTGATGCGCCATCAATTACTCAAAAGACTGAGGTTGAGCGAGTAACAATCAGGCTTTTATTAACTAAAGAATGAAGGTCTTGTCTCGAGTGGTCGACCCGTCCAGAATACTAAGGGACTGGGCGGTAGTCACTTATATACCTGGAATAGTGGGAGGAGTCAGCCGAGGCATGTCCAGACCTGTACCTAGTGGAATACACATACAGACACAGACAGGTATAACAGTGGTTTACCACATTCACCCCTTGTTTAAAAATGAGTCCGGCGGGGTGAAGTGTATTTAAAAGTTTGTGTATTGGAGTCTCTCCGGAGGTCTTGTCTGCCGCTGTGATCGACGTGGCGACGGCAGGGGTGGTGGAGCTTCCGGCGTCGCGTCCCGTGTAGGCTGGGGCACTGGAGTGTAGTCCTCGTGGGTGACGGTCCAAGGCGAGCCGGCTGCTGGGGTTGGATATCGGGTCGTGGGGGGGGGGGGGGTGGTGGTAATGGGTAGTGGGTTACAGCGGTCCCCGAGGGTGCGAGGTCTCGTATGGAGACTGTGTTGTAGTGAGTTACAGCGGTCCCCGAGGGTGCGAGGTCTCGTATGGAGACTGTGTCCTCCCGCCCGTCCGGGTACGCAATGTAAGCGTACTGGGGGTTGGCGTGGAGGAGGTCGACCCTCTCGACCAGGGGGTCCGTTTTATTGGCCCTCACGTGTCTTCTCAGTAGTACCGGCCCTGGGGACGTCAGCCATGGCGGTAACGATGTCCCCGATGTGGACTTCCTTGGGAAGACAAACATTTTCTCGTGAGGGGTGGCATTGGTGGCAGTGCAGAGCAGTGACCGAATCGAGTGGAGCGCATCAGGGAGCACCTCCTGCCAGCGGGAGGTCGGAAGGCCCCTAGACTTTAAGGCTAGTAGGGCGGCCTTCCAAACTGTTGCATTCTCTCTTTCCACCTGTCCGTTCCCCCGGGGGTTGTAACTGGTGGTCCTGTTTGTGGCTATACTCCTAGCGAGCAGGTACTGGCGGAGTTCGTCACTCATAAACGATGAGCCCCGGTCGCTATGGATATAGCTGGGGAAACCGAACAGGGTGAAGAGGCTGTTCAGAGATTTAATGACCGTGGCACTGGTCATGTCCGGGCAGGGGATAGCGAACGGGAACCGGGAGTGCTCGTCAATGATGTTGAGGAAGTACACATTGCGGTCGGAGGAGGGGAGAGGCCCTTTGAAATCGACGCTCAGGCGTTCGAAAGGGCGAGTGGCTTTTATCAGGTGGGCTCTGTCTGGTCTATAAAAGTGCGGTTTGCACTCAGCGCAGACTTGGCAGTTCTTGGTCATGGTCCTGACCTCCTCGATGGAGTAAGGCAGGTTGCGGGCCTCGATGAAGTGGAAGAACCTGGTGACCCCCGGGTGGCAGAGGTCATTGTGGAGGGCCCTCAGCCTATCGATCTGCGCGCTGGCGCAGGTGCCACGCGATAGGGCATCTGGGGGTTCATTGAGCTTCCCAGGCCGGTACAAGATCTCGTAATTGTAGGTGGAAAGTTCGATTCTCCACCTCAAGATCTTGTCATTTTTGATTTTGCCCCTCTGCTTGTTGTTGAACATAAAAGCAACTGAACGCTGGTCAGTGAGTAGGGTAAATCGTTTGTGGAGAGGTTGCATCTGGTGCGCGGCGGGCAATTTGGAGGCTGCTGGCTGCGGACTGTGAGTGGGGGGAGGGGGCCACCGTACGCCATCGTAACGCTTTTGAGGTGGCACTGGAAATCCAACCCCAGTAGAACGGCAGCGCAGAGGTCGGGCAGGACCAGGAGTTTAAAATTATTGAACACAGTCCCATCTACTACTAGTGTCACCACGCAGTAGCCGCCAATGTCCGCTGACTGGGACTCAGAGGCCATAGAAATCCGCTGGTGCGCAGGCAGGACTGGGAGAGAGCAACGCGCACCGTGTCGGGGTGGATGAAGCTCTCTGTGCTCCCGGAGTCAAAAAGGCAGTTTATTGCATGGCCGTTTACCTTAACGTCCATTTTGGACCGAGCTAGCTGGTGCGGTCTCGTTTGGTCCAGCGTCACAGAGGCCAGCGTAGGGGTCGGTGTGTCGCTGCGGGTATCAGATGGGGGGGGGTTGGCGGTCTGCTGCGTCCCGGCTGGTGTCCAAGATGGTGGCGTCCATGATTCCCATGTGGCTGGAGTCGTCCAAGATGGCTGCTGCTGCGGTGGTTCGCACATGGCTGGGGAGGCCCAAGATGGCGGCCCGCACGGCCCACACGCAGCGCTGTTGGGGGCCCAAGATGGCGGCTCGCACGGCCCACACGCGGCGCTGCTGGCGTTCGGGGTGGCTTTGGCATTGCAGACGCTGGCGTAGTGTCCCTTTTTCCCGCAGCCCGAGCAGGTCGCATTCTTCGCCGGGCAGCGCGCTCTGGGGTGTTTGGCCTGGCCACAGAAGTCGCATTTCTGGCCTTGGGATACTGCTGTCTGGCTTTGGGACACTGCTGCGGTAGTTGGGCCGTTGTTGGGCTGTGGCTGGGGTGGCACGGTGCTATGGGGCTGTCCTACCGTGTCCCAGGTTGTCGTTCCCCGCGGCGTCCACGGTGCAGAGGAGCAGGCATCCATGCCCCGGAAGGCTGCGTCCAGCGTTAGTGCGATGTCGGAGGCTTTGTCGAGGGTGAGGTCACTCTGCTCTAGCAGTCGCTGTCGGGTGTAGTTGGACCTGTGGCCCGCTACGAAGGCATCCCGGATCAGTTCCTCCGTGTATTTAGTGGGCGTTACCGCCTTACACCCACAGGCCCGGCCAAGCACGGACAGTGCTTGGAGGTATTCCTCAGTCGATTCCCCAGGTTGTTGCTTGCGACTCCCCAGAAGGTGCCTAGCGTATACTTCGTTCACAGGGCGCGTGTACTGGGTCTTGAGGAGCTGGAGGGCGGCTGTGTACGAGGTCGCGTCCCGGATGATTGAGTACACTCGGTGGTTCACCTTGGAGATCAGGACAGACAGTTTGTCCGCATCCGTTTCGACCGCAGTGGAGGCAGTCAGGAATGTCTCAAAGCACGTGAGCCGGTGAGCAAACTTGGTGGAAGCATCCGCTTCCCGACTGTCCAGGTCCAGGCATGCTGGTGTGAGGATCTTCTCCATTATAAAAAATTTAGTTAATAAAATTGATGCGCCATCAATTACTCAAAAGACTGAGGTTGAGCGAGTAACAATCAGGCTTTTATTAACTAAAGAATGAAGGTCTTGTCTCGAGTGGTCGACCCGTCCAGAATACTAAGGGACTGGGAGGTAGTCACTTATATACCTGGAATAGTGGGAGGAGTCAGCCGAGGCATGTCCAGACCTGTACCTAGTGGAATACACATACAGACACAGACAGGTATAACAGTGGTTTACCACAGTACCGCCCCCTTTTCCCCTATTGTGTGTATTGGCTCCGCCCCTGTCTTTTGTCATATAAAGGTCTCAAGAGCTGTATGAGTCATTCTGCCAGACGAATCCGATGTGGAATGACGTGCAATGTTCTTAGCGATTAAAAGCCTTGAGTTGAATCCTTTAACTTCTTGCCTTTGAGTTATTGATGGCACATCACTCTCCTCCTCACTGTTCACTATACTTCCAAGTTTTGTGTCATCTGCAAATTTTTTAATTGTACCCTGTACACCCATGTCCAAGTCATTAATATATATCAAGAAAAGCAGTGGTCCTAGAACTGACCCCTGGGGAACACCACTGTAAACCTTCCTCCAGTCCAAAAACAACCGTTCACCACTACTCTCTGTTTCCTGTCACTTAGCCAATTTTGTATCCATGTTGCCACTGTCCCTTTTATTCCATGGGCTTCAACTTTACTGGCAGCCTATTATGTGGCACTTTGTCAAACGCCTTTTGGAAATCCATGTACACCACGTCAACCGCATTGCCCTCATCAACCCTCTCTGTTATCTCATCAAAAAACTCAATCAAGTTGGTTAAACACGATTTGCCTTTAACAAATCTGTGCTGGCTTTCCTTAATTAATCCACACTTGTCCAAGTGATTGTTAATTTTGTCCCTGATTATTGTTTCTAAAAGTTTCCCCACTACCAAGGTTAAACTGAACTGGGATTATCTTTTTTGAACAAGGGTGTAACATTTACAATTCTCTAGTCCTCTGGGAACCACCCCCATTTCGAAGGAGGATTGAAAGATTATGGCCAGTACCTCCGTGATTTCTTCCTTCACTTCCCTCAGCGTCCTTGGATGCATCCCATCGGTCCTGGTGACTTATCTACTTTAAGTACAGCCAGCCTTTCTAGTACCTCCTCTTTATCAATTCTTATCCCATCCAGTATCTCCTCTACCTCCTCCTCCACTATGGCAGCATCTTCTTCCTTGGTGAAGACAGATGCAAAGTAGTCATTTAGTACCTCAGCCATACCCTGTACCTCCATGCGTAAGTCTCCATTTAGGTCCCCAATCGGCCCCACCACTCCTCTTACTACCCGCCTACTATTTATATGCCTATAATCCAATTCCATTTTAAAAGAACATATGAACTCTGGTTCATAATTGCGTAGGTGTGTGTTCGTGCGAGCGAGTGAGTGAGCGTGTGTGGGCGCGCGAGGGCGGGCGGGCGGGCGAGGGCGGGCGATGGAGGGCGGGCGGGCGAGGGAGGGCGCGCGGGCGGGCGAGGGAGGGCGCGCGGGCGGGCGAGGGAGGGCGCGCGGGCGAGGGAGGGCGGGCGGGCGAGGGAGGGCGGGCGGGCGAGGGAGGGAGGGCGGGCGAGGGAGGGCGGGCGGGCGAGGGAGGGCGGGCGAGGGAGGGCGGGCGGGCGAGGGAGGGCGGGCGGGCGAGGGAGGGCGGGCGGGCGAGGGAGGGCGGGCGGGCGAGGGAGGGCGGGCGGGCGAGCGAGGGCGCGCGGGCGGGCGAGGGCGCGCGGGCGGGCGAGGGAGGGCGGGCGGGCGAGGGAGGGCGCGCGGGCGGGCGAGGGAGGGCGCGCGGGCGGGCGAGGGAGGGCGCGCGGGCGGGCGAGGGAGGGCGCGCGGGCGGGCGAGGGAGGGCGCGCGGGCGGGCGAGGGAGGGCGCGCGGGCGGGCGCGCGGGCGGGCGAGGGAGGGCGGGCGGGCGAGGGAGGGCGGGCGGGCGAGGGAGGGCGGGCGGGCGAGGGAGGGCGGGCGAGGGAGGGCGCGCGGGCGGGCGCGCGGGCGGGCGAGGGAGGGGCGCGCGGGCGGGCGAGGGCGCGCGGGCGGGCGAGGGAGGGCGCGCGGGCGAGGGAGGGCGCGCGGGCGGGCGAGGGGGGCGCGCGGGCGGGCGAGGGGGGCGCGCGGGCGGGCGAGGGGGGGCGCGCGGGCGGGCGAGGGGGGCGCGCGGGCGGGCGAGGGAGGGCGCGCGGGCGGGCGAGGGCGCGCGGGCGGGCGAGGGAGGGCGGGCGGGCGAGCCAGAGCGGGCGGGCGGGCGGGCGAGCCAGAGCGGGCGGGCGGGCGGGCGAGCCAGAGCGGGCGGGCGGGCGGGCGAGCCAGAGCGGGCGGGCGGGCGAGCCAGAGCGGGCGGGCGGGCGAGCCAGAGCGGGCGGGCGAGCCAGAGCGGGCGGGCGAGCCAGAGCGGGCGGGCGGGCGGGCGAGGGAGGGCGGGCGAGGGAGGGCGCGCGGTGCGGACGAGTGAGCGAGCGAGAGCGCCTGCGGACGAGTGAGCGAGCGAGCGCGCCTGCGGACGAGCGAGCGAGCGAGAGCGCCTGCGGACGAGCGAGCGCGCGTGCGGGCGGGCGAGGGCGGGCGCGCGCGGGCGAGGGAGGGCGCGCGGGCGGGCGGGCGAGGGAGGGCGAAGGCGGGCGAGGGAGGGCGGGCGGGCGGGCGAGGGAGGGTGCGCGGGCGAGGGAGGGCGCGCGGGCGGGCGAGGGAGGGCGCGCGGGCGGGCGAGGGAGGGCGCGCGGGCGAGGGAGGGCGCGCGGGCGAGGGAGGGCGCGCGGGCGAGGGAGGGCGCGCGGGCGAGGGAGGGCGCGCGGGCGAGGGAGGGCGCGCGGGCGAGGGAGGGCGCGCGGGCGAGGGAGGGCGGGGGAGGGCGCGCGGGCGGGCGAGGGAGGGCGGGCGAGGGAGGGCGCGCGGTGCGGACGAGTGAGCGAGCGAGAGCGCCTGCAGACGAGTGAGCGAGCGAGCGCGGTGCGGACGAGTGAGCGAGCGAGAGCGCCTGTGGACGAGCGAGCGCGCGTGCGGGCGGGCGAGGGAGGGTGCGCGGGCGGGCGGGCGAGGGAGGGCGGGCGGGCGAGGGAGGGTGGGCGGGCGGGCGAGGGAGGGCGGGCGAGGGAGGGCGCGCGGGCGAGGGAGGGCGAGTGCGGGCGCGCGAGGGCGGGCGGGCGAGGGAGGGCGCGCGGGCGGGCGAGGGAGGGCGCGCGGGCGGGCGCGCGGGCGGGCGAGGGAGGGCGCGCGGGCGGGCGAGGGGGGGCGCGCGGGCGGGCGAGGGAGGGCGCGCGGGCGAGGGAGGGCGCGCGGGCGGGCGAGGGCGCGCGGGCGGGCGAGGGGGGGCGGGCGGGCGAGGGGGGGCGGGCGGGCGAGGGGGGGCGGGCGGGCGGGCGAGGGCGGGCGGGCGGGCGAGGGCGGGCGGGCGGGCGAGGGCGGGCGGGCGGGCGAGGGAGGGCGGGCGGGCGGGCGAGGGAGGGCGCGCGGGCGAGGGAGGGCGCGCGGGCGAGGGCGGGCGGGCGGGCGAGGGAGGGCGCGCGGGCGAGGGAGGGCGCGCGGGCGAGGGAGGGCGCGCGGGCGAGGGAGGGCGCGCGGGCGAGGGAGGGCGCGCGGGCGAGGGAGGGCGCGCGGGCGAGGGAGGGCGCGCGGGCGAGGGAGGGCGCGCGGGCGAGGGAGGGCGCGCGGGCGAGGGAGGGCGCGCGGGCGAGGGAGGGCGCGCGGGCGAGGGAGGGCGCGCGGGCGAGGGAGGGCGCGCGGGCGAGGGAGGGCGCGCGGGCGAGGGAGGGCGCGCGGGCGAGGGAGGGCGCGCGGGCGAGGGAGGGCGCGCGGGCGAGGGAGGGCGCGCGGGCGAGGGAGGGCGCGCGGGCGAGGGAGGGCGCGCGGGCGAGGGAGGGCGCGCGGGCGAGGGAGGGCGCGCGGGCGAGGGAGGGCGCGCGGGCGAGGGAGGGCGCGCGGGCGAGGGAGGGCGCGCGGGCGAGGGAGGGCGCGCGGGCGAGGGAGGGCGCGCGGGCGAGGGAGGGCGCGCGGGCGAGGGAGGGCGCGCGGGCGAGGGAGGGCGCGCGGGCGAGGGAGGGCGCGCGGGCGAGGGAGGGCGCGCGAGGGAGGGAGGGCGCGCGAGGGAGGGCGCGCGGGCGAGGGAGGGCGCGCGGGCGAGGGAGGGCGCGCGGGCGAGGGAGGGCGCGCGGGCGAGGGAGGGCGCGCGGGCGAGGGAGGGCGCGCGGGCGAGGGAGGGCGCGCGGGCGAGGGAGGGCGCGCGGGCGAGGGAGGGCGCGCAGGCGAGGGAGGGCGCGCGGGCGAGGGAGGGCGCGCGGGCGAGGGAGGGCGCGCGGGCGAGGGAGGGCGCGCGGGCGGGCGAGGGAGGGCGCGCGGGCGGGCGAGGGAGGGCGCGCGGGCGGGCGAGGGGGGCGCGCGGGCGGGCGAGGGGGGGCGCGCGGGCGGGCGAGGGCGCGCGGGCGGGCGAGGGCGCGCGGGCGGGCGAGGGAGGGCGGGCGGGCGAGGGAGGGCGGGCGGGCGAGGGAGGGCGGGCGGGCGAGGGAGGGCGGGCGGGCGAGGGAGGGCGGGCGGGCGAGGGAGGGCGGGCGGGCGAGGGAGGGCGGGCGGGCGGGCGAGCCAGAGCGGGCGGGCGGGCGAGCCAGAGCGGGCGGGCGAGCCAGAGCGGGCGGGCGGGCGAGCCAGAGCGGGCGGGCGAGCCAGAGCGGGCGGGCGAGCCAGAGCGGGCGGGCGGGCGGGCGAGACAGAGCGGGCGGGCGAGCCAGAGCGGGCGAGCCAGAGCGGGCGGGCGGGCGGGCGGGCGAGCCAGAGCGGGCGGGCGAGCCAGAGCGGGCGAGCCAGAGCGGGCGGGCGAGCCAGAGCGGGCGGGCGGGCGAGCCAGAGCGGACGGGCGGGCGGGCGAGCGAGCCAGAGCGGGCGGGCGGGCGGGCGAGCCAGAGCGGGCGGGCGGGCGGGCGAGCCAGAGCGGGCGAGCGAGCCAGAGTGGGCGGGCGGGCGAGCGAGCCAGAGTGGGCGGGCGGGCGAGCGAGCCAGAGTGGGCGGGCGGGCGAGCGAGCCAGAGTGGGCGGGCGGGCGAGCGAGCCAGAGTGGGCGGGCGGGCGAGCGAGCCAGAGTGGGCGGGCGGGCGAGCGAGCCAGAGTGGGCGGGCGGGCGGGCGAGCGAGCCAGAGTGGGCGGGCGGGCGGGCGAGCGAGCCAGAGTGGGGCGGGCGGGGCGAGCGAGCCAGAGTGGGCGGGCGGGCGAGCGAGCCAGAGTGGGCGGGCGGGCGAGCGAGCCAGAGTGGGCGGGCGGGCGAGCGAGCCAGAGTGGGCGGGCGGGCGAGCGAGCCAGAGTGGGCGGGCGGGGCGAGCGAGCCAGAGTGGGCGGGCGGGGCGAGCGAGCCAGAGTGGGCGGGCGGGGCGAGCGAGCCAGAGTGGGCGGGCGGGGCGAGCGAGCCAGAGTGGGCGGGCGGGCGAGCGAGCCAGAGTGGGCGGGCGGGCGAGCGAGCCAGAGTGGGCGGGCGGGCGAGCGAGCCAGAGTGGGCGGGCGGGCGAGCGAGCCAGAGTGGGCGGGCGCGGCGAGCGAGCCAGAGTGGGCGGGCGGGCGAGCGAGCCAGAGTGGGCGGGCGGGCGAGCGAGCCAGAGTGGGCGGGCGGGCGAGTGAGTGTGTGCGAGTGAGTGATTGTGGGCGGGCAGGCGAGTGAGAGTGGGCGGGCAGGCGAGTGAGAGTGTGTGGGCGAGCGAGTAAGAGTGTGTGCGAGCGAGTGAGTGTGTGCCGACGGGCGAGTGAGGGTGGGCGGGCGAGTGAGCGAAAGTGTACCGGTGAGTGAGTGTGTGGGCGAGTGAGTGAGTGTGTGTCGGCGAGCGAGTGAGTGTGTGCGGGCAGGCGAGAGTTTTTTGGCGAGCGAGTGTGCGAGCGTGTGCGGGCGAGCGAGCGTGTGCGGGCGAGCGTGTGTGAGCGGGTGAGCGAGTGAGGGTGTGCGAGTGAGTGAGAGTGGGCGGGCGAGCGTGTGCGTGCGGGCGGGCGAGAGCGGGCCGGCGGGCGAGAGCGGGCCGGCGAGAGCGGGCGGGCGGGAGCGGGCGGGCGGGCGGGCGAGCGCGGGCGGGCGAGAGCGGGCGGGCGGGCGAGCGAGAGCGGGCGGGGCGGGCGAGCGAGAGCGGGCGAGAGCGGGCGGGCGGGGCGAGCGAGAGCGGGCGGGCGGGCGAGAGCGGGCGAGAGAGTGAGTGTGAGAGCCGGTGAGTGAGTGAGTGAGTGAGTGTGCGGCGAGCGTGTGTGGGCGAGCAATTAAGAGTGTGCAGGCGAGAGAGTGAGTGAGAGTGTGCGGGCGGGCGAGCGAGAGCGGGCGGGCAGGCAAGAGCGCGCGGGTGAGTGAGTGTGTGCGGGCGAGTGAGTGAGAGTGTGGGTGAGTGAGAGGGCGAGTGAGTGTGTGCGGGCGAGTGAGTGAGAGTGTGGGTGAGAGGGCGAGTGAGTGTGTGCGGGCGAGTGAGTGAGAGTGTGAGTGAGTGAGAGGGTGAGTGAGTGAGAGTGTGCGGGCGAGTGAGTGAGAGCCTGCGGGTGAGTGAGTGAGAGTGTGCGGGCGAGTGAGTGAGAGCCTGCGGGCGAGCGAGTGAGTGTGCAGGCGAGTGAGTGTGTGGGCAAGCATGTGCGGGCGAGTGAGTGAGTGACAGTGTGCGCGCGGGCCAGCGAGTGAGGGCGGGCGGGTGAGCGAGCGAGGGCGGGCGGGTGAGTGAGTGATAGCAGGCGGGCGAGTGAGTCTGTGCGGACCAGCGAGAGGGTGAGCGAATGAGAGCGTGCGGGCAAGCGAGGGAGTGAGTGTGAGCCGGTGAGCGAGTGAGTGAGTGTGAGTCGGTGAGTGAGTGAGTGAGTGTGTGTGTGTGAGGACGAGTGAGTGAGTGTGTGAGAGCCGGAGTGAGTGAGTGAGTGTGTGAGAGCCGGTGAGTGAGTGTGTGTATGTGAGGATGAGTGAGTGAGTGTGTGTGAGAGAGCCGGTGAGTGAGTGTGTGTATGTGAGGATGAGTGAGTGAGTGAGTGTGTGAGAGCCGGTGAGTGAGTGTGTGAGAGCCGGAGTGAGTGAGTGAGTGAGTGTGTGAGAGCCGGTGAGTGAGTGTGTGTATGTGAGGATGAGTGAGTGAGTGTGTGTGAGTGTGTGCAGGTAAATGTACACATGGCAGCAAAGGGAACCAGCTGCTGCCTACGCTCCTTGCTGTTTGGTCTGTTATTTCACTCTGGTTGTTAGCGAACTGCCAACGTTGATGTTACGATCTTACATTTAACACTGGGTAAGGATCGTAGCCAGACAATTAAAGTCAGAAACATGACGTTCTACTTGGAGTATAAATTAGCTCACCCAGCTGCAACAAGAGCCAGCTATTCATTTTTAGAGGCAAGTGCTGCAGAATTCTGCTGTTTCTTTACTATGTGCTGCGATACTGAGACACACAGACCAGGCAAGACTAATATGCCATTTCCGATGCAAGTAGTTTCATAATTTGATCCAGTTCCCTTGCCGTTCTCTTCATACTGCAGAACAAATTCAACATCTATGCAGGCAAAGTTTCTGCACGTTCAATTAGCATAAAGTTGCAATCATGATGTTGCCAGTCTGGTAATGACCTTCAGACTAGCAGTATCAAAACATTTAGCTAGCCAATGTGGAGAGTCTGAAAACCCACAGCCATGCAGGGCAACTATTTGTTGGGTGCCACTAGCAACAAAGATAATCAGGAGCACTCAATTAAATCCCATCCCGAAGAGGTTAACTTTGTCACATAAACGGTGTAAGAGATTCAGTTCCTATTCTATGTCAGGTTGTCTGGTATCAGCAAGGGCAGTGATCGGTGCATTGCAATTGAGAAAAGACATAAGGCTCCAGCTGAAAAGTGCGAGGGATGCGGTGGGGGTGGGGGCAAATAAGAGAGAAAGGAAGAGCGAGAGTGAGAGAGAGAGAGAGTGCCAGCACGTGAGTGTAAGAACATAAGAATTAGGAGCAGGAGTCGGCCATACGGCCCCTCGAGCCTGCTCCGCCATTCAATAAGATCATGGCTGATCCTCGACCTCAACTCCACTTTCCCGCCCGATCCCCATATCCCTTACTTCCCCTGGAGTCCAAAATTCTATCTGTCTCAGCCTTGAATATCCTCAACGACTCAGCAGCCACAGCCCTCTGGGGTAGAGAATTCCAAAGATTCCCAACCCTCCGAGTGAAGAAATTCCTCATCTCATGGCCAACCCTTTATCCTGAGATTGTGACTCCTAGTTCTAGACTCTCCAGCCAGGGGAAACAACCTCTCAGCATTTACCCTGTCAATCGACCGCAGAACCTTCTATGTTTCAATGAGATCACCTCTCATTCTTCTAAACTCCAGAGAGTAAAGGCCCAATTTGCACAATCTCTCCTCATAGGGCAACCCTCTCATCCCAGGGATCAGTCTAGTGAACTTTGTTGCACCGCCTCTAAGGCAAGTATGTCCTTTCTCAGATGAGACCAAACCTGTGCACAGTGCTCCAGGTGTGGTCTCAACAAAGCCCTGTACAATTGCAGAAAGACTTCCTTACTCCCAACCCCCTTGCAATAAAGGCCAACATGCCATTTGCCTTCCTATTTGCTCGCTGCACCTGCATGTTAACTTTCTGTGTTTCCTGTACGAGGACACCCAAATCTCTCTGGACACCAACATTTAATAGTTTCTCCCTATTTAAAAATTCTGTTTTTCTATTCTTCCTACTGAAGTGAATAACCTCAGATTTTTGTATGCGTATGTAGGTCAGGTGAGGACAGGATTAGCCTCTGTTGCGAGGCCTCCCATGTTTGAATAGCCTGCTGCTGGTATCATCTAGGTACACACATGAAGAATGGCCAGTTGGGCAAAGTGCCACAGGGTCACTAATACCTGTGGGACTCCACCCCAGCAACAGCCAATGAGGGAGAAAGGGTGAAAACTGCCAGAAAGAATTATGTTACATCTATTCCCTTCTCCCATTTACAATATCAGAAAGTTAATGTGATCCACACCAACCACAACTTCAGCAGAATCCAAGAATTGGTGCAGTGTCTGCAGAACACCCACTCACTTCATACCAGCCTTCACTTTGTGTCTGTTATTTTTCCTGTGGTCAACTCAATTTTATTTTATTTGCTTGCCTGAACCATAAACTTGAAGTGTCTCAAATTCCAATTGTATGATATAATTAAAAGAATCTTTCAGTGGTCACCCCACATATTATTATTAATTGTGAATTTTAATTCTGCTTCATGCCAAATCACAGCATGTACAGAAACACCATGCCTTCTTCCCAGACTAATGAATGTTAACCCTTACTGCGCTGAATAAATTAGGGGGGGGGCAAAGAATACAGGGCAGAGAATGTTCTACAGTCTGCACCAATCCAGTTACTGTACCTCACAAAACCCAATGTATATTTTTTGTTCAGAACCCAGATGAAAGCCCAAGGCCAATAGTGCAGGACATGTCATGATTTTAAAGAGTAGGGCAGAAGATGAATCAAGGTCTGGTCGTTAGATGATGGTAGGAGGAAAGGGGGAGATAGAGACATAAGACACAGTTGGAGATTGTGGGAAAGAATAACTTCAGAGTAGATAGTGTGGAGCAATGCGTCTTTATTTCAACACTGTGAGGTTGCAGTTAGAAGGAAGAGTGTGTAGGACAGCTTTATCGGAGATACGAAGAACAAGGCAAATGAAAGTTCACAGCAGCAATGACCATAGTAGTATCACTAGACTGGAGAGAGAGGAAGAGCTTTGTGACTAGAAGTAAGAAAGCATCACCTATCGAGTACCGAATTTACTGTCAAAATAAAGGCGAGTTTAATGGGGCTCGCTATTATGAAGCTGTAAATCGACCAGCAACTTGTGGTGAGGAAGAGATACCCCATGAATTGCGAATCGCCACAAGTTGCTGAACGATTTGCGCCGCTCCGCCATTAACCTCACGAAAACGGCAGCTCACCCTCAACCTCCGAAGAGTTTCATGAAGTTGCTGCATTTAAAGAAAGACAGACTTGTACTTATATAGCGCCTTTCATAACCACCAGACATCCCAAAGTGCTTCACAGCCAATAAGTACATAAGATTACATAGGATATTACGGCACAGAAACAGGCCATTCGGCCCAACCAGTCCATGCCGGCGTTTATGCTCCACTCGAGCCTCCTCCCGTCTTTCCTCACCTAAATCTATCAGCATAACCTCTATTCCCTTCTCCCTCATATGCTTGTCCAGCCTCCCCTTAAATGCATCCATACTATTCACTTCAACCACTCCCTGTGGTAGCGAGTTCCACATTCTCACCACTCTCTGGGTAAAGAAGTTTCTTCTGAATTCCCTATTTGATTTCTTGGTGACTATCTTATATTGATGGCCTCTAGTTATGCTCTTCCCCACAAGTGGAAACATTCTCTCTGTATCCACTCTATTCAAATCTTTCATAATTTTAAAGACCTCTATTAGGTCACCCTCAGCCTTCTTGCCAAGAGAAAGAGACCCACCCAGCCTGTTCATCCTTTCCTGATATGTATACCCTTGCATTTCTGGTATCATCCTTTTTAATCTTCTCTGCACCCTCTCCAGTGCCTCTATATCCTTTTTATAATATGGTGACCAGAACTGTATGCAGCACTCCAAGTGTGGTCTAACCAAGGTTTGATACAAGTTGAGCATAACTCCCTACTTTTCAATTCTATCCCTCTAGAAATAAACCCTAGTGCTTGATTTGCTTTTTTTTTTTTTAACGGCCTTGCTAACCTGTTGTCGCAACTTTTGGTGATTTGTGTATTTGTACTCCGAGATCCCTTTGTTCCTCTACCCCACCTAGACTCGCACCCTCCAAGTATTAAGTGACCTCCCTATTCTTTCTACCAAAATATAATACCTCACATTTATCTGTGTTAAACTTCATTTGCCATTATATGCCCATTCTGCAAGTTTATTAATGTCCTCCTGTAATTTGTTGCAGTCCTCCCTCAGTATTGACTACCCCCCCCCACCCCCCCACCACACCCACCCCCCCCACCACCACCCCACCCCCCCCCCCCCCACCCCCCCCCCCCCCCCTCACCACCCCCCACACCACACACCCCCACCCCCCCCACCCCCCCCCCCCCCACCACCCCCCACCCACCCCACACACACCCCCCCACCACACCCACCCCCCCCACCCCCCCCCCACCCACCCCCCCCCCCCCCACCACCCCCCCCCCCACCACCCCCCACCCCACCCCCCCCCCACCACACCCCCCCCCCCCACCCCCCCCCCCCCCACCACACCCCCCCACCACCCCCCACCACACCACCCACCACACCACCCCCCCCACCACACCACCCCCCCAACCCCCCCCACCCCCCCAACCCCCCCCCCACACCACCCCCCCAACCCAACCCCCCCCCCCCCACAACCCAACCCCCCCCCCACCACCCCCCCCCCCAAATTTGGTATCATCTGCAAATTTAGAAATTGTGTTTTTGATTCCAAAGTCTAAGGCCTAGAAATTCAGTTTGGGCGCCAGCTCGACTGGGCGCCGGAATTACCGCTGCGCGCGGAGCCACTTGCGCCAGTGGGATATTCAGTTTCAGCGCCCCAAGTGGAAGCCGGCCGCTAAACAAGGGTTTCGGCGCCCCGCTTGGGGCGCTGAAACTGAATATCGGCGTGCAAAGTGCCGCAGCGCCACCCACTGCGGCACGGCAGCCTGCGGTACTGCAGGCCTTCCTCTCACTCTTAAGGGGGAGGTGCCTGCAACAGCGGCAATCCCCGCTCGCGAGTGCCGGCAAATGAGCCCGGCACCAAGGAGAAGTGCCGGGCTCTCTCGAACAGCCGGCAATGCCGTGGGGGGGGGGGGGTGTAGGAGGCCGGGGACGGAGGTGCGGGCAGGCGGCCGCCGAAAAAGCAGCCGGCCGCACCTCCACCTTAACTCGCCCCACTACTGGCACAGGTAGGCCCCGTGTACCGGTCGCTGTTTGCGGCCGGCGCGGGGGAGGCGGCAGCAACCAAATATGGCCAGCGGGGCGCTGCGCACACCGATGACGTCATCGGTGGCGGCGCAGCGTTACTAGCTAACGCCGCCATTAGCGCCCCGCTAAATATCGCGGTAGGTTTGCACAGTGGCGCAAAAGCCCTCTTTGGGCGCAAACTGGTGGCGCAGGCCACTGAATTTCTAGGCCTAAATCTTTTAACGTAAATTGTGAACAGCAGTGGTCCCAGCACTGATCCTTGTGGAACACCACTACCCACCTTATGCCACTGTGAATAGCGACCCTTTACATATAGAACATAGAAGATAGGAGCAGGAGTAGGCCATTTGGCCCTTCGAGCCTGCTCCGCCATTCAACGAGATCATGGCTGATCATCCAAACCCTAGCACCCGGTCCCTACACCGACAGCCATCCCACCCAAGCCCTATCCCCGTAACCCCACGTATTTAATCCCCCCTAACACTAAGGGCCAATTTTTATCATGGCCAATCAAACTAACCCGCACATCTTTGGACTGTGGGAGGAAACCGGAGCACACGGAGGAAACCCACGCAAACACGGGGAGAATGTGCAAACTCCACACAGACAGTCACCCGAGGCCGGATTTGAACCCGGGTCCCTGGCGCTGTGAGGCAACAGTGCTAACCACTATGCCACCGTGCTGCCCTTTACTCCCACTCTGTCCTGAAGCCAGCCAACAATCCATTCTGCTACTTGTCCCCTGACTCCACATTCTCTGATCTTGTTCATTAGTCTATTATGGGGTACCTTATCGAAATCCTTTTGAAAATCCAGCTAAATTACATCTACTACATTACCATTGTCTACTCTCTGTGTTACCTCTTAAAAAAATTCAATAAGGTTGGTCAAGCAAAACTTTCCCTTTTGAAATCCATGCTGACTATTCATTATTATATTTTTGGTTTCTACATGTTCTTCTATTTTCTCCTTTAGTAGGGATTCTATTATTTTTCCTACCACCGATGTGAAGCTGACTGGTCCATAATTCCCTGGCCATGTTCTATCCCCCTTCTTAAATATAGGTATTACGTTAGCTATCCGCCAGTCCACTGTACTTTTGAAGTGTAGTCACTGTTGTAATGTAGAAACCGCAGCAAACAATTTACACACAGCAAGCTCCCACAAACAGCAATGTAATAATGACCAGATAATCTGTTTTTAGTGTTGTTGATTGAGGGATAAATATTGGCCAGGACACCGGAGATAACTCCCTTGATCTTCTCAAAATTGTTCTATGGGATCTTTTACTGAGAGAGCAGATGGGGCCTTGGTTTAATGTCTCATCCAAAAGACAGCACCTCCAACAGTGCAGTACTCCCTCAGGGCTGCACTGCAGTGTCAGCCTAGATTTTGTGCTCAATTCTCTGGAGTGGGTTCGTGAACCCACAGCCTTCTGACTCAGAGGCAAGTGAGCTACTGACACTAGGCACATTAATTGCCAATGAAAATTGCCACAGAATGTTAGGGCTACAGGAAAACTTTGTGTTATCCGGAGGCTAACTGTCCGGAATGCTCGAGCCACCGGCAAAAATCAGGTGCCGTTTTCGTTAGGGTTTTTTTTTCTCGTTGCTTTTTTCCTCAACAGTCAAGCTCTGCAAGGTCTGCTGAAACTGTTGCTAAGCTACAGAGACGCTACAGAGACGCTTGGGCTGTTTAGAAGCAGTTTGTTGACAGATACGGAGCTCAGAAGCTTCCGTATCTTTCAACATTAGCGCTGGAGTGTCCGGCAGTTTTGAGGAACGGCAACAGCTCGGTCCCGTCGGTGCCGGATAGCACAAAGTTTCCTGTAGTACTTAACAGCATAACTACCTTTTTAATGAGGAGATTTATATTCCTGCAATGCCACTCAACCTCTCTGGCCCAGAAAGGGAACAATTCAAACTATGGAGTTTCAATCCTACAGGTAGTAAATTGTTGTTAAAGATTTTAAAATTTTTAAATAAAAAAAATCTTATTTTTTTCCTCTCTCTCTTAACCCAATCTTTCTTTCCTTCTCTATTTCTCTTTCTGTACCTGATTCAACTCTAATTCACTCTATTTCCTTCTCCGTTGTTGAGGTTTTTTTTCTCGATCCTTAAATCTCATGGTTAAGGAGATGCACTGCTGGTCCCGTCATTCACCAAGTTCTAGATGCCCCGCTGCCCTCACCACACTGTTATCAGCTCACACTCCAGCAAACTAACAGGGCAAATACATTTTCAAGCTGAAGGGGGAGGGGGGAAAAAGTGTAACTAATGGGGCACGCCCCACATCAGCAAAACCTGGGCCTATGTTGACTAAACTGCCTGTAATCAGCATTTCTGCAGTTTAAGGCACCAAATTTTCAAAAAGGATCAATTTCAACTGACACACAACAGAATCAAACAAAGATAGAATTTCAAAGGTCATCGACCTGAAACGTTAACTCTGTTTCTCTCTCCACAGATGCTGCCTGACCTGCTGAGTATTTCCAGCATTTTCTGTTTTTATTTCAGATTCCAGCAGCCGCAGTATATTGCTTATATTTTAAAATTCCAACAGAGCCCGCTACTTCCCAAGCACGCCATGTTCCAGAATCTCTGATCCAATGTGGATTTGTAATCCAGTGTAAATTGTATATTTGATGTCTAACAGTAAGGTGTTGCCCAATTGCACACAAACAGGATATCAGAAGTAAATGTTTTGCACGGTTTAGATTCCTCGACAGAACTGGTGAATAAATAGACTGCAGCACGCACCGTAAACATGTCATTTCCCCCCTCAGCTTTTGGGAGGAGTATGGATAAGCAAGAGCACATATTGTGAAGAAAAAATGAACAGTGTGCAAACAAATAGTTTCAAGAGACAGGCTCTGGTAAAGGATGGCATTCTACAGAGAGCAGGAAGAATGTTATATCTTGATTAACTTTCCATACAACTCAATTAGATCAACAGTAACAGGAGTGACCCTCCAGTCCATCAATCTCATTTACAATGCAACAGCACAGTAGACTATTGTCTCCACAACAGAGAGGGACACACATCATCATGTTTTAAATTTCCCTTAATCCAATTTTACTGTAACTATACTTTATTTTTGCCTTTTTACAGCAATTTTAAAGTCACCACAGCTTAAAAATCTACCACTGTTTTTTTACACTAGGTTACTTATTTTAACCATGAACCAAATTACATTCCACATGTTTAAGCACCAAAAGAATTTGTGTTATGTAAAATATGGAGTATATCTGCACTGTGGAATGAAACTGAAATGTAATTTAAAGGGTTGGCAAACATCTTAATTACCAAATTAAAAAAATATATTTCCACTGCTTAAAATTGTAAGATAACCTTCAAGGGAGTTTTATTTTAAAGACTGGTACCAAGACTGGAGGTCCAGGGAATGTGATGGTTTATTCGTAAACTCCATCCACTCTACATTAGAGTAGCTGGCCAGGGCATTCTTGCTAGTTTACTAGGAGACTTCACACCAGGCTGTCGATTTACAGTTTGCAGAGAACTGAGTGGGAGAGAGAGCTCAAGCTGAGAACTCACTCATCTCCTACACAAGAGTCAGATTGCATTGTACATCCGCAGGGATAGAGGCTGCCAGTCCTGGCACCCTGGGGGGAAAGAGAGGGGGTGAAGTGCCTGATCCCTTTGCATTTCAGACACTTATTGTGCTGGCCGTTTATTCGCAAATTAAAACTATGCAAAGAACTGCTTGGCATTGCATTTTCCAAAATTGAAAAAAAATCCAATTCATACTTAAAGGCTGAAAGTTTGCAAAGCGTACACCTTGTGCCCAAACAATTACAGAAACACGATTTAACACGAAGATATATTTTAAATAGCACTTCATCATACATATATTATTTTAAATCGGATTCCGCAGAAAGTTTCGTGTGAAAACTTAAGAAAACCCAATGTTGTCAGTGATTTCTCTTCATTTGCCCTGAAAGTTAATGACAAGAATGGTCCCGGGAGAATAGTGGGAATTTTTTTTAATACATAATTATTATTCTACATGCTTTTATCATTCCATGTACTCCAATTCTTAACTTCGACACAACTCCCAATCCAATCGCGCACAGTTTTGCACCAGATTTATTTCAAGTCTAAATAATTCTGGATCCGTTTCAGCCATATCCGAGTCTCAGCAAATTTTTTCAGAACAGAAAACATGTGAAAAGAAAAACTCAAGTTGCAGTTGTTTTTCCCCTCTTACCGTTAGCGAAGTGCTGAAGCACCAGGTTGGATCCCAGTAAGAGGAGGACAGTTTGAAAGTTTGCAGCCCAGCCGCGATCTCTGGCTGCCGCCCCGGGTTGGTCCATCGCCGGTTTGCCTCAGTTCACTGCACGATCCGCTGCTGCTTTCTGTCGCATCCACACTCAGATGAGGTTTTCCTCGGGGTTGCTGCTGAGCGAGAGGGTTTTTGTTTCTTTGCTTCCTCCTCAAGCCCAGTTCTGGTTTACCCTCTTCAAAAACTGCAGCATCACTTCTCGCCGCTCGCACACGGGCTGCTGTCCGCTCAGAGTGGGGATGCACCGACTCTCTGGGCTCTCAGTCTCCGGAGCTCGGGCCAAGGAGCCACAGAGCAGCACCGCAACGCCGCCGGCGGGGGCAGAGAGAGGGACAGCGCCGCCCTGCGGGGGCAGCGAGAGGGACAGCGCCGCCTGCGGGGGCAGAGAGAAGGACAACGCCACCCTGCGGGGGCAGAGAGAGGTACAGCCTATTGGGGACTTGGCCTGGAGGGTGTTGCACAGGGCAGTTCCGTGCAATAGATTTTTAAATAGGTTCACGACTCCCAGACCGCCTGTTTGTTTTGCGGTCTGGAGGAGTCCGTGTTCCACGTATACATGGGGTGTGAGAGGTTGCAGCCCCTCTTCCATTTTTTGAAGGGGCTGCTCCTCAAATTTTGGTTGCACTTCAGTCCACGCTCCTGATCTACGGTCACCCCGTGCGGAGGGGAGCGGGCGGGTTGGAGGACCTCCTCGTGGGCCTGCTCCTGGGCCTGGCCAAGGAAAGCCATTAATCGGTCCAGGCAGCGGGCGGTCGAGGGGGTCGTCCGGCCTGATTGCCTCCCGCCCTTCCGCGGCCATGTTCGCGCCGGGTGGCCCTGGAGATGGAGCACGCGTCTCCGCCGGCACGCTCGAGCAATTTCGTGACCGGTGGGCGCCGCGGGGACTGGAGTGCATAATAGGTCCAAATGACCAAATTTTAATTTAATTTCTGATTTGAGTTTTGTTAAAAGTTACTGGTTTTTTAGTTATATTTGTTTTTGATTTGATTGATTTAACACAAGAGGGAGAGGTACAGCGCCACCCTGCGGGGGCAGAGAGAAGGACAACGCCACCCTGCGGGGCAGAGAGAGGTACAGCGCCACCCTGCGGGGGCAGCGAGAGGGACAGCGCCGCCCTGCGGGGCAGAGAGAAGGACAACGCCACCCTGCGGGGGCAGAGAGAGGTACAAGCGCCACCCTGCGGGGGCAGAGAGAGGTACAGCGCCACCCTGCGGGGCAGAGAGAGTTACAGCGCCACCCTGCGGGGCAGAGAGAGGACAGCGCCACCCTGCGGGGGCAGAGAGAGGGACAGCGCCACCCTGCGGGAGCAGTGAGAGGGTCAGCGCCGCCCTGCGGGGGCAGAGAGAGGACAGCGCCGCCCTGCGGGGCAGAGAGAGGGAAAGCGCCGCCCTGCGGGGGCAGCGAGAGAGACAACGCCGCCCTGCGGGGGCAGCGAGAGGGACAGCGCCACCCTGCGGGGGCAGCGAGAGGGACAGCGCCACCCTGCGGGGGCAGCGAGAGGGACAGCGCCGCCCTGCGGGGGCAGAGAGAGGTACAAGCGCCACCCTGCGGGGGCAGAGAGAGTTACAGCGCCACCCTGCGGGGGCAGAGAGAGGGACAGCGCCACCTGCGGGGGCAGAGAGAGGGACAGCGCCACCCTGCGGGGGCAGAGAGAGGGACAAGCGCCACCCTGCGGGAGCAGTGAGAGGGTCAGCGCCGCCCTGCGGGGGCAGAGAGAGTTACAGCGCCATCCTGCGGGGGCAGAGAGAGGGACAGCGCCACCCTGCGGGGGCAGAGAGAGGACAGCGCCACCTGCGGGAGCAGTGAGAGGGTCAGCGCCGCCCTGCGGGGGCAGAGAGAGGGACAGCGCCGCCCTGCGGGGGCAGAGAGAGGGAAAGCGCCGCCCTGCGGGGGCAGCGAGAGAGACAACGCCGCCCTGCGGGGGCAGCGAGAGGGACAGCGCCACCCTGCGGGGGCAGCGAGAGGGACAGCGCCACCCTGCGGGGGCAGCGAGAGGGACAGCGCCGCCCTGCGGGGCAGCGAGAGAGACAGCGCCGCCCTGCGGGGGCAGCGAGAGGGACAGCACCACCCTGCGGGGCAGAGAGAGGGACAGCGCCGCCCTGCGGGGGCAGCGAGAGGGACAGCGCCGCCCTGCGGGGGCAGAGAGAAGGACAGCGCCACCCTGCGGGAGCAGTGAGAGGGTCAGCGCCGCCTGCGGGGGCAGAGAGAGGGACATCGCTGCCCTGCGGTGGCAGCGAGAGAGACAGCGCCACCCTGCGGGGGCAGAGAGAGGGACAGCGCCGCCCTGCGGGGGCAGAGAGAGGGACAGCGCCACCCTGCTGGGGCAGCGAGAGAGACAGCGCCACCCTGCGGTGGCAGAGAGAGGACAGCGCCACCCTGCGGGGGCAGAGAGAGGGACAGCACCACCCTGCGGGGGCAGAGAGAGGGACAGCACCACCCTGCGGGGGCAGAGAGAGGGACATCGCCGCCCTGCGGGGGCAGAGAGAGGGACAGCGCCGCCCTGCGGGGCAGAGAGAGGGACAGCGCCGCCCTGCGGGACAGAGAGAGGGACATCGCCGCCCTGCGGGGCAGCGAGAGAGACAGCGCCACCCTGCGGGGCAGAGAGAGGGACAGCGCCGCCCTGCGGGGGCAGAGAGAGGGACAGCGCCACCCTGCGGGGGCAGCGAGAGAGACAGCGCCACCCTGCGGTGGCAGAGAGAGGACAGCGCCACCCTGCGGGGTGGCAGCGAGGAGAGACAGCGCCACCCTGCGGTGGCAGAAGAGGGACAGCGCCACCCTGCGGGGCAGAGAGAGGGACAGCACCACCCTGCAGGGGCAGAGAGAGGGACATCGCTGCCCTGCGGGGGCAGCGAGGAGACAGCGCCAACCTGCGGGGGCAGAGAGAGGGACAGCGCCGCCCTGCGGGGGCAGAGAGAGGGACAGCGCCACCCTGCGGGGGCAGCGAGAGAGGACAGCGCACCCTGCGGTGGCAGAGAGAGGGACAGGCCACCCTGCGGGGGCAGAGAGAGGACAGCGTCGCCATGCGGGGGCAGCGAGAGAGACAGCGCCACCCTGCGGGGGCAGAGAGAGGGACAGCGCCGCCCTGCGGGGGCAGAGAGAGGGACATCGCCACCCTGCGGGGGCAGAGAGAGGGACAGCGCCTTCTGCGGGGGCAGAGAGAGGGACAGCGCCGCCCTGCGGGGGCAGAGAGAGGGACAGCGCCGCCCTGCGGGAGCAGAGAGAGGGGCAGCGCCACCCTGCGGGGGCAGAGAGAGGGACAGCGCCACCCTGCGGGGGCAGCGAGAGGGACAGCGCCACCCTGCGGGGGCAGAGAGAGGGGCAGCGCCACCCTGCGGGTCAGCGAGAGGGACAGCGCCGCCCTGCGGGGGCAGCGAGAGGGACAGCGCCGCCCTGCGGGGGCAGAGAGAGGGGCAGCGCCACCCTGCGGGGGCAGCGAGAGGGACAGCGCCGCCCTGCGGGGGCTGTGAGAGGGACAGCGCCGCCCTGCGGGGGCAGCGAGAGGGACAGCCCCGCCCTGCGGGGGCAGCGAGAGGGACAGCGTCGCCCTGCGGGGACAGCGAGAGGGACAGCGCCGCCCTGCGGGGGCAGCGAGAGGGACAGCGTCGCCCTGCGGGGACAGCAAGAGGGACAGCGCCGCCCTGCGGGGGCAGCGAGAGTGACAGCGCCGCCCTGCGGGGGCAGAGAGAGGGACAGCGCCACCCTGCGGGGGCAGAGAGAGGGACAGCACCGCCCTGCGGGGGCAGTGAGAGGGACAGCGCCGCCCTGCGGGGGCAGCGAGAGAGACAGCACCACCCTGCAGGGGCAGAGAGAGGGACAGTGCCACCCTGCGGGGACAGCGAGACGGACAGCGCCGCCCTGCGGGGGCAGAGAGAGGGACAGCGTCGCCCTGCGGGGACAGCGAGAGGGACAGCGCCGCCCTGCGGGGGCAGAGAGAGGGACAGCACAACTGTGCGGGGGCAGCGAGAGGGACAGCGCCGCCCTGCGGGGGCAGAGAGAGGGACAGTGCCACCCTGCGGGGGCAGAGAGAGGGACAGCGCTGCCCTGCGGGGGCAGTGAGAGGGACAGCGCTGCCCTGCGGGGGGCAGCGAGAGGGACGGCGCCGCCCTGCGGGGGCAGAGAGAGTGACAGCGCCGCCCTGCGGGGGCAGAGAGAGAGACAGCGCCGCCTTGCGGGGACAGCGAGAGGGACAGCGCCACCCAGCGGGGGCAGCGAGAAGGACAACGCCGCCCTGCGGGGGCAGCGAGAGGGACAGCGCCACCCTGCGGGGGCAGAGAGAGGGACAGCGCCACCTTGCGGGGGCATCGAGAGGGACAGCGCCGCCCAGCGGGGGCAGCGAGAAGGACAGCGCCACCCTGTGGGGGCAGCGAGAGGGACAGCGCCATCCTGCGGGGCAAGCGAGAGGGACAGCGCCGCCCTGCGGGGGCAGCGAGAGCAACAGCGCCACCCTGCGGGGGCAGCGAGAGGGACAGCACCACCCTGCGGGGGGCAGAAAGTGGGACATCGCCGCTCTGCGGGGGCAAAGAGAGGGACAGCGCCACCCTGCGGGGGCAGAGAGAGGGAGACAGCGCCACCCTGCGGGGGCAGCGAAAGGGACAGCGCCACCCTGCGGGGGCAGCGAGAGGGACAGCACCACCCTGTGGGGGGCAGAAAGTGGGACAGCGCCGCCCTGCGGGGGCAGCGAGAGGGACAGCGCCACCCTGCGGGGGCAGAGAGAGGGAGACAGTGCCACCCTGCGGGGCCAGCGAGAGGGACAGCGCCACCCTGCGGGGGCAGAGAGAGGGAGACAGCGCCACCCTGCGGCGGTAATGAGAAACATAGAACTACCCCATGGGCTAAAGAGATAGGCAGCACCACCCTGCAGGGGCAGAGAGGGTAAATGAGAAAAAGTGCCACCATAGGGGCAAAGAGCGACTTTGCCAGTCAGCGAGGGAGAGAGACAGTCTCACCCTGTGGGTGCAGAGAAAGAGAGAGGCAGTCTCACCCTGTGGGTGCAGAGCGAGAGAGACAGCGCCACCCTGCGGGGCCAGCGAGAGGGACAGCGCCATCCTGCATACAGTTTTGGTGTCCATACTTAAGAAAAGACATACTTGCTCTCGAGTCAGTACAAAGAAGGTTCACTCGGTTAATCCCGGGGATGAGGGGATGGACATATGAGGAGAGGTTGAGTAGATTGGGACTCTACTCATTGGAGTTCAGAAGAATGAGAGGCGATCTTATTGAAACATATAAGATTGTGAAGGGGTTGGATCGGGTGGATGCGGGGAGGATGTTCCCGATGATGGGTGAAACTAGAACTAGGGGGCATAGTCTTAGAATAAGGGGCTGCTCTTTCAAAACTGAGATGAGGAGGAACTACTTCACTCAGAGGGTGGTAGGTCCATGGAATATGCTGCCCCAAAAAGCTGTCGAAGCTACATCATTACATAAATTTAAAACAGAAATAGACAGTTTCCTAGAAGAAAAGGGAATTAAGGGTTACGGGGAGCGGGCAGGAATTTGGACATGAGTCTAGGTTCGGATCGGTCATGGCCCTGTGGGTAGCGGAGCGGGCCCAGGGGCCGTGTAGCCTGATCCTGCTCCTGTTTCGTGTGTCTAATTCTGTTAGATTCAGGAGATAGTCCTGTGATAGTGGATTGGCGGTTAGGATCAGATCAGCCATGATCTTATTGAATGGCGGAGCAGGCTCGAGGGGCCAATTGGCCTACTCCTGCTCCTATTTCTTATGTTCTTATGTTCTAGACAGTCTCACCCTGTGGGTGCAGAGAAAGAGAGAGACAGTCTCACCCTGTGGGTGCAGAGAGAGAGAGAGACAGTTTCATAGAAACATAGAAACATAGGAGATAGGAGCAGGAGTAAGCCACTCGGCCCCTCGAGCCTGCTCCGCCATTCAATGAGATCATGGCTGGTCATCCAAACTCAGTACCCGGTCCCTGCTTTCTCCCCATATCCCTTGATCCCTTTAGCCTTAAGAAATATATCCAACTCCTTCTTGAATATATTTAATGAATTGGCCTCAACTGCCTTCTGTGGTAGAGAATTCCATAGGTTCACCACTCTCTGGGTAAAGAAATTCCTCCTCACCTCAGTCCTAAATGGCTTACCCCTTATCCTTAGACTGTGGCCCCTGGTTCTGGACTCCCCCGCCATCGGGAACATCCTTCCTGCATCTAGTCTGTCTAGTCTTGTTCGAATTTTATAAGTTTCAATGAGATCCCCTCTCATTCATTCCAGCGAGTATAAGCCCAATCGACCCAATCTCTCCTTATACGTCATTCCTGACATCCCAGGTATCAGTCTGGTGAATCTTCGCTGCACTCCCTCCATGGCAAGAATATCCTTCCTCAGATAAGGCGACCAAAACTGCACACAATACTCAAGCTGTGGTCTCACCAAGGCCCTGTACAACTGTAGCAAGACATCCTTGCTCCTGTACTCGAATCCTCTCGCTATGAAGGCCAACGTACTATTTGCCTTCTTAACCGGCTGCTGCACCTGCATGCTTCCGTTCAGCGACTGGTGCACAAGGACACCCAGGTCTCGTTGCACTTCCCCTTCTCCCAATCTATTGCCGTTCAGATAGTAATCTGCCTTCCTGTTTTTGCCACCAAAGTGGATAACCTCGCATTTATCCACATTATACTGCATTTGCCATGCATCTGCCCAATCACCCAACCCGTCCAAATCATACTGGAGTTTCTCGGCATCCTTCTCACAGCACACATGCCCACCCAGCTTTGTGGCATCTGCAAACTTGAAGATATTACATCTAGTTCCCTCGTCTAGATCATTAATATATATTGTGAATATCTGGGATCCTAGGACCGATCCCTGCGGTACCCCACTAGTCACTGCCTGCCTCTTGGAAAAAGGCCCGTTTATTCCAACTCTTTGCTTCCTGTCTGCCAACCAGTTCTCTATCCAAGTCAGTACCTTGCCCCCAATCCCATGTGCCTTAACTTTACACGTTAATCTCTTATGCGGGACCTTATCGAAAGCCTTCTGAAAATCCAAATACACCACATCCACTGGTTCTCCCTTATCTATTCTATTAGTTACATCCTCAAAAAATTCCAATAGATTAGTCAAGCACGATTTACCTTTTGTAAATCCATGTTGACTTTGTCCGATCCTGTCACTGCTTGCCAAGTGCTCTGCTATTACATCTTTTATAATGGACTCTAGCATTTTCCCCACTACCAATGTCAGGCTTACCGGTCTATAATTCCCTGTTTTCTCTCTACCACCTTTTTTGAACAGTGGGGTAACATTAACTACCCTCCAATCCATGGGAACTGTTCCAGAGTCTATCGAATTTTGGAAGACGACCAGCAATGCATCTACTATTTCTAGAGCCACTTCCTTAAGTACCTTAGGATGTAGATTATCAGGCCCTGGGGATTTATTGGCCTTCAATCCCGTCAATTTCCCTAACACCATTTCCCTCCAAATACTGATTTCATTCAGTTCCTCCCTCTCATTAGACCCTGTATTCCCCGACATCTCTGGGAGGTTATTTGTGTCTTCCTTTGTGAAGACAGAACCAAAGTATGTATTTAATTAGCCTGCCATTTCTTTGTTCCCCATTATAAATTCCCCTGATTCTGACTGCAAGGGACCTACGCTTGACTTCACCAATCTTTTTCTCTTCACATATCTATAAAAGCTTTTACAGTCAGTTTTTATGTTCCCTGCAAGCTTACTCTCATACTCTATTTTCCCCCTCTTAATTAATCCCTTTGTCCTCCTTTGCTGAATCCTAAACTGCTCTAAAATCCTCAGGTTTACTGCTTTTTCTGGCCAATGTATATGTCCTCTCCTTGAACCTTATGCTATCCCTAATTTCCCTTGTTAACCACGGTTGAGTCACCTGTTTTGTTTTATTTTTATGCCAAACAGGGATGAACAAATTCTGTAGTTCATCTATGCGATCTTTGAATGTTTGCCATTGCCTATCCACCATCAACCCTGTGAGTAACATTCCCCAATCAATTCTACCCAACTCGCGCCTCATACCTTCGTAGTTTCCTTTATTTAAATTCAGGACCCTAGTCTCTGAGTCAACTACTTCACTCTCCATCTTAATGAAGAATTCTATCATATTATGATCGCTCTGCCCCAAGGGGCCTCGTACAACAAGATTGCTAATTAATCCTTTCTCATTACATAATACCCAGTCTAAGATGGCCTGATCTCTAGTTGGTTCCTCGACATATTGGTTTAGGAAACCATCCCGTATACACTCCAGGAATTACTCCTCCACAGTATTGTTACTAATTTGGTTGGCCCAATCTATATGTAGATTAAAGTCACCCATGATAACTGCGGTGCCCTTATTGCATGCGTCTCTAATTTCCCGTTTAATGCCATCCCCAACCTCCGCATTACTGTTTGGGGCTCTGTATACCAATCCCACTAACGTTTTCTGCCCCTTGGTATTTCTCAGTTCTACCCATACAGATTCCACATCATAAGAGCCAATATCCTTCCTTACTATTGTGTTAATCCCCTCTTTAACCAGCAATGCTACCCCACCTCCTTTTCCTTTTTGCCTGTCTTTCCTGAATATTGAATACCCCTGGATGTTGAGTTCCCAGCCTTGGTCACCCTAGAGCCATGTTTCCGTAATCCCAATCATATCATATCCGTTTACCTCTATTTGCGCAGTTAATTCATCCACCTTATTACGAATGCTCCTCGCATTAAGACACAAAGGGGGAGAAATTCAGTAGGTTGCGCCACCCGTTAGCACCTTAAGAGGGCGCTAAGTGGGCCGCAAGCCAACTGGCGCCCGGGTGCGGCACTGCCCATGCCTCCCGCTAAATTCCGCGGGACGTTAGTGGTGGCGCTAACCGTTAGCGCTGCGCCACTGCCATCGGTGTGCGCAGCGCCCCACTGACACCCCGGACGCGATATTTGGCAGCGCCCCCTGATTTACCACCGGACGCTATGTCCGATGGGTTCAGGGGGGCCTACCTGCGGCCGGGGAGGCGCAAATTAAAGGCGAGGTGCGGGGCGGCCATTTTTGTTGTTGCCCACCTGCCAGCACCTGCCTGCGCTCCTGTCCCTGGCGGCTCTTTTGCCTGCACTCCCGATCCTCAGAGGCCCAGCTGGGCCCCAGATCGCGCTGCACAAGGCCCCTCCCCTTTAAGAAGGGGAGGAAGGCCTGCAATACCGCAGCGTGACGTGCTGCAGCGTGTGGCGCTGTGGCACATAGCGCCATGATATTCACTCACAGCGCCCCAAGAGGGATGTGGGGCGCCTCCAGTAGCGCCGCGCTTCCCTTTGGGGCGCAACAACACAATTTCCGGTGCGGGGGCGCGAATGTTTCCGGGGCGCTACTTTTAGCGCCCTGGCGAGGCTGGTGCCCCAAACGGGGCTATACTCAATTTCTCCCCCAAAGCCTTCAGGCTTGTTTCTTTTTAACACTCATACACCTTTTAGAATTATTATTTACTGTAGCCATGTTTGTTTTAACCCTTGATTTCTCTGACTGCCACCCTTGCTTTTCTCCTTCTTGTCTTTTGCTTCTATCCTTGTTTCCCTTTCCTCTGTCTCCCTGCACAGGTTCCCAAGTCCCTGTCATTTCAGTTTAAACCCTCCCCCAGAGCACTAGTAAACACTCCCCCTCGGACATCGGTCTCGGTCCTGCCCAGGTGCAAACCGTCCAGTTTGCACTGGTCCCACCTCCCCCAGAACCAGTTCCAATGAATCCCTCCCCCTTGCACCATTCCTCTAGCCACGTATTCATCCGACATATCCTTCCATTTCTACTCTGACTAGCACGTGGCACTGGTCGCAATCCTGAGATTACTACCTTTGAGGTCCTATTTTTTAATTTACCACCTAACTCCCTATATTCAGCTTTTAGGAACTCATCCTGTT
The DNA here is from genome assembly GCF_052327205.1 of Somniosus microcephalus. NCBI lineage: Eukaryota > Metazoa > Chordata > Chondrichthyes > Squaliformes > Somniosidae > Somniosus > Somniosus microcephalus. The sequence goes on along the minus strand of NC_140989.1, from coordinate 285,397,048 downwards.
TTTTTACCTATATCATTGGTACCTGTATGTACCCTGTGGGTGCAGAGAGAGAGAGAGAGAGAGACAGTCTCACCCTGTGGGTGCAGAGAGAGAGAGAGACAGTCTCACCCTGTGGGTGCAGAGAGAGAGCGAGAGAGAGACAGTCTCACCCAGTGGGTGCAGAGAGAGAGAGAGAGAGACAGTCTCACCCTGTGGGTGCAGAGACGAGAGAGAGAGAGACAGTCTCACCCAGTGGGTGCAGAGAGAGAGAGAGACAGTCTCACCCTGTGGGTGCAGAGAGAGAGACAGTCTCACCCTGTGGGTGCAGAGAGAGAGAGAGAGACAGTCTCACCCTGTGGGTGCAGAGAGAGAGAGAGAGAGAGAGAGACAGTCTCACCCTGTGGGTGCAGAGAGAGAGAGAGACAGTCTCACCCTGTGGGTGCAGAGAGAGAGAGAGAGAGAGACAGTCTCACCCTGTGGGTGCAGAGAGAGAGAGAGAGAGACAGTCTCACCCTGTGGGTGCAGAGAGAGAGAGAGAGAGACAGTCTCACCCTGTGGGTGCAGAGAGAGAGAGAGAGATGAGAGAGAGAGAGAGTCTCACCCTGTGGGTGCAGAGAGAGAGAGAGAGAGAGAGAGACAGTCTCACCCTGTGGGTGCAGAGAGAGAGAGAGAGAGAGACAGTCTCACCCAGTGTGTGCAGAGAGAGAGAGAGAGAGACAGTCTCACCCTGTGGGTGCAAGAGAGAGAGAGAGAGAGACAGTCTCACCCTGTGGGTGCAGAGAGAGAGCGAGAGAGACAGTCTCACCCTGTGGGTGCAGAGAGAGAGAGAGAGAGAGACAGTCTCACCCTGTGGGTGCAGAGAGAGAGAGAGAGAGAGAGAGAGAGACAGTCTCACCCTGTGGGTGGAGAGAGAGAGGGACAGTCTCACCCAGTGGGTGCAGAGAGAGAGAGGAGAGACAGTCTCACCCTGTGGGTGCAGAGAGAGAGAGAGAGAGACAGTCTCACCCTGTGGGTGCAGAGAGAGAGCGAGAGAGACAGTCTCACCCTGTGGGTGCAGAGAGAGAGAGAGAGAGAGACAGTCTCACCCTGTGCAGCAGCATCTACTTCCGCCTTATGGATCAGAAAAGGAAAAAAAAAATCAAGGACTAATTACTAGAATGAATTGTAACCAAGTAGTATTAGCATTTATAGACAATTGAGATGATCTTTTTTCCCCCCATTTAGACACGACAAACACATATCATTCTTTAACCTATCATTGTAAAAGATCAAACTTAACATGAAATCCTTATATATTTCGACCTGGAATATCCAAGGTCTACGCTCTTCGGTGCTCGACGTGAAGAGTAGGACCCCAGAGTTCATAGATGAAACTAAAGATCTGGATATTATCATTTTACAGGAAACTTGGTATAGAGGAGAAGGACACACTGGCCGTCCCCAAGGGTACACAGAGCTGGTGGTGCCCTCCAATAAATTGCCAGGAGTAACCCAAGGCAGAGACTCCGGAGGCATACTGATTTGGTTTAAAACAGAGCTTAAGAATTGCATCAAATTTATAAAAAAGGGCGAAAACCACATGTGGCTCAAAATTGAGAGGGGGATTATCTCTAACCCCCAAGATGTTTTCATTTGCGCACTCTATATCCCCCCAATGGAATCCCCGTACTTTAAAGAGGACACCTTCTCCAACATGGAGAGGAGATTATCCAATTCCAGGCCAGGGGAACGTGTTGATCTGTGGTGACCTCAATTCAAGAACTGGCGAAGAACCAGACTTCACCAATAATCAGGGAAACAATTACATATTCGGGAATAACCACTTCGATATCCCTTCCATCCATACAGGCATAACTGCGACAAGCAGACAAATACCAACGGAAAACAGCTCCTGCAGCTCTGTCGAAGCCTGGGTCTGTACATTGTCAATGGTAGGTTCATGGGAGACCTCCTAGGAAGATCGACCTATTGCTCACCTCTTGGCTGTAGCACCGTAGACTATATGATTACGATTTGGACCCATCCTCTTTCAGAGCATTCACAGTCAAACCACAAACAACACTGTCAAACCAGTCAAATTACTATGTATCTTAAAAAGACAGAAACAACCAACACAGAAACACAACCCAGTAAGCTGTACAACACCAAAAAATCGTACAGATGGGCCAAAAACAGCACAGAAAAATACCAGAAAGCAATTTGCAATGAATCACTCAAGCTCTATTGGACACCTTTCTGGATAACATATACACTCACAATAAAGAAGGCGTAAACCGGGCAGTGAATAACCTAAACAATATTTTTGATAATTTGGCAACAAGGTCAAACTTGAAAGCTCGCAAGAACAAACCCAAAACAAAAAAACTATGAAAAATGGTTTGACCCAGATTGCCATAACATGAGGAAAAAACTTAGAAAAATATCAAACCAAAAACACAGACAGCCAGAAAACGAGGAATTACGCCTTACTTATTGTCAGACACTAACACAATACAGAAACACACTCAGAACCAAAAAAGAGCAGTATATTAAGAATACACTCAGCTCCATTGAGGAATCCATTGATTCCAATTGTTTCTGGGACAACTGGAATACATTACACCAAAAAACAACATGACGAATTGGCCATTCAAAATGGAGACACATGGGAAAACCACTTTGAAAAATTATACCAGAAAAACACACTAAAGCCAGAGCAACACCAAATATGCAAAAATCTGGAAAAGCTCAAAATGGCCATAAAAGATAACCAAAACCCGCTAGACTCCATAATAACAGAAAAAGAACTAGTTGAAAAACTCAAGGACCTGCGACTAGGAAAAGCTTGCGGTGCAGACGGCATACTAAGCGAGATGATTAAACACACAGACGATAAAATGAAACTGGCTATCCTAAAACTCTTCAACTTGGTTCTGAGTGTCGGTTACTTCCCTGATATCTGGAACAAAGGACTCATAACGCCCATATACAAAAGTGGGGACAAAGTCGACCCAAATAACCATCGAGGCATCTGTGTAAACAGTAACCTGGGGAAGGTATTCTGTAGTATCATAAACAAAAGACTTATAAACTTCCTTGAGGAGCACAATGTCTTGAGTAAAAGCCAAATTGGATTCCTGCCAAACTATAGAACATCAGATCATATCTTCACCCTACAGACCCTAATTGACAAACACGTTCATCAAAACAAAAGCAAAATCTACGCATGCTTTATAGATTTCCAGAAGGCTTTCGATTCCATCTGGCACGACGGTTTATTCCTGAAACTTATTGAAAGCGGGGTAGGGGGAAAAACATATGATGTAATTAAATCAATGTATACAAACAACAAATGTGCAGTTAAAATTGGAGACAAACAAACAAAATACTTCCCACAGGGGCGGGGGGGGTGACGCAGGGCTCGCCCATCTCACCGACACTCTTTAATATTTACATAAATGAATTGGCAAAACTACTTGAACAATCTACAGCATCCGGCCTCACCCTATATGAATCCAAGGTTAAATTCCTCCTCTATGCAGATGACCTGGTTCTGCTGTCACCAACTAAGGAGGGTCTACAGCAGAACCTGGATCTGCTGGAGTCGTTCTGCCGGACCTGGGCCCTGACAATAAATCCCCAAAAAACCAAAGTCCTTGTGTTCCAGCAAAGATCCAGACATCAGGGACCCAAAATAAAGTTCACACTAGGAACAACCAAAATTGAACAAATCACTAACTACACATACTTGGGCTTAAAAATCAGTTCTATGGGAAATTTTCATCTGGCTGTGAATGAACTGAAAGAGGAAGAAGAAGGGCTTTCTATGCCATTAAAAAATCAATCCAAATAGAAATCCCAATTAGCATTTGGCTCAAAATTTTTAAATCAGTAATTGAACCAATTGCACTCTATGGCAGTGAGGTGTGGGGAACGTTAACACAACAAGAATTTGCAAAATGGGCCAAACACCCAATTGAGATCCTACATGCAGAATACTGTAAAAGTATCCTCCGGACTCAAAGGAAAACCGTAAACAATGCATGCAGGGCAGAACTAGGCCAATATCCATTAATAATCACTATCCAAAAAGCAGCCACCAAATTTTGGAAACACCTAGAAATGAGCAACCCCCAATGCTATCATTACGAAGCCCTGAAATGCCAAGAGAGGACCATAAAGAAGAATACCCTCAGTCAACTAGTCCTGGGACTCAGTGAAGTAACTACTAACACTACTAACAATAACCAGCCCCAGGACAGTGACAGCGTAACACAAAGAATTCGACCCAACACAATCGTCGCTAAGCAAAAGGAAAAATATCTGTCATATTGGACAGAAACAACAAAAACCCAAAGCAAACTCAATTGCTACTTGGCCCTAAACAGACAATACAACATGGCTGATTACCTGACCATGGTAAAGGATAGCAAACTGAGAAAAACCTTGACAATGTGCAGACTTAGTGAACATAGCCTGGCCATCGAAAAAGGTAGACACAGGCAGACCCGGCTACCAAGAGAGGACAGGATATGCTCTCACTGCAGTCAGGGAGTGGTGGAGACAGAGATGCACTTCTTCACAGCTTGTAGAAATTATCAGGGCATAAGGGAGAATTTCTACCCAAAATTCACAAAAATATGCCCGGAATTCAGAAATTTGAATGACGACCAAAACTCACATACCTACTAGGGGAAGAAGAAATTTTGTAACCTTAGCGGCACACTATGTTACAGCTTGCCATAAACAGAGGGACAACCACTAAATATAAGAAAAGAGTATATACAAATTATATGAATGTATATTTATACACTCAGGGATATATCTGTTTATACACTGTATGGATAGATCTGTATTTTTGTGTACAACCATGAATGTTTTTCAATGCTTTGGCAACATAAGATGAACCTTGCATGCCAATAAAGCGATTTGAATTGAATTGAATTGAATGGGTGCAGAGAGAGAGAGAGAGAGAGAGAGACAGTCTCACCCTGTGGGTGCAGAGAGAGAGAGAGAGAGAGAGAGAGACACAGTCTCACCCTGTGGGTGCAGAGAGAGAGAGAGACAGTCTCACCCTGTGGGTGCAGAGAGAGAGAGAGAGAGAGAGAGAGAGAGAGACAGTCTCACCCTGTGGGTGCAGAGAGAGAGAGAGGACAGTCTCACCCTGTGGGTGCAGAGAGAGAGAGAGAGAGAGAGAGAGAGAGAGACAGTCTCACCCTGTGGGTGCAGAGAGAGAGAGAGAGAGAGAGAGAGAGACAGTCACACCCTGTGGGTGCAGAGAGAGAGAGAGAGAGACAGTCTCACCCTGTGGGTGCAGAGAGAGAGAGAGACAGTCTCACCCTGTGGGTGCAGAGAGAGAGAGAGAGAGAGACAGTCTCACCCAGTGGGTGCAGAGAGAGAGAGAGAGGGACAGTCTCACCCTGTGGATGCAGAGAGAGAGAGAGAGAGAGAGAGAGATAGTCTCACCCTGTGGGTGCAGAGAGAGAGAGAGAGAGAGAGAGACAGTCTCACCCTGTGGTGCAGAGAGGGAGAGAGAGAGAGAGAGTCTCACCCTGTGGGTGCAGAGAGAGAGAGATAGAGACAGTCTCACCCTGTGGGTGGAGAGAGAGAGAGAGAGAGAGAGAGACAGTCTCAACCTGTGGGTGGAGGAGAGAGAGAGAGAGAGAGAGACAGTGACAGTCTCACCCTGTGGGTGCAGAGAGAGAGAGAGAGAGACAGTCTCACCCTGTGGGTGCAGAGAGAGAGAGTGAGACAGACTGACCCTGTGGGTGCAGAGAGAGAGAGAGAGAGACAGTCTCACCCTGTGGGTGCAGAGAGAGAGAGAGAGAGAGATATCAACTCATTCACTGTCAGGCAGCAATCCCCCCTCTCAGACCATAACCAAATAAATATGTACCTTAAACTATCTGCCCAAAATACAGACACAAAAAAGGAACCCAGTAAGCTCCATAAAATAAACCAGACATACAGATGGGCCCCAGACAGTGGAGAAAAATTCATCACAGCACTAAAATCACCTGATCTCACAAGTAAAATATCAAAATTTAAAGAAAACCCATACGAGATCACCAGAGATGGTGTAAACATGGCCATAGAGGATATAAATATGATCTTCCATGAGGCAGCTGTAAAAGCCGACCTTGTGAAACAGAAGAGGAAGCGTCACAAAAGACAAAATAAAAATAAGAAATGGTTTGACCACGAATGCAAAAATGCCAGAAAAGACCTGAGAAAAATATCAAACCAAAAGCATCGCCATCCAAACAATCCGGACCTACGTACTAGATACAATGAAACCCTCAAAAGATATAAACACACCATTAGGAACAAAATACAAAACTATACCCACAAAATACTCGAAGAAATTGAAAACTCCACCAATCCAAAACAATTCTGGGAAATGTGGAATAACCTGAGTACAACACAATTGCAAGCATTACCAATCCAAGATGGCGACATCTGGAGAACACATTTTGAAAACCTCTACAAAGACATCCCAATAAACGAAACAAACCCAAGTCAACATCAGGTCACAGAAAAACTCCACACATTAGAAGCAACAATTAAAGACAACCAAAACCCTCTAGACTCCCCAATCACATGGAAAGAACTGGCCACAAAAACAAAATCTCTCCACCTAAAGAAAGCCTGTGGCCCAGACAACATCAAAAATGAAATGCTCAAGTTCAGCAATATGGAGATGCAGGGTGCGGTACTCAAATTATTCAACATCATATTACGTTCAGGCTGTTTTCCCGATATCTGGTGCCAAGGACTAATCTCCCCCATATATAAAAGTGGAAACAAATCAGACCCAAATAACTAACGCGGCATCTGTGTCAACAGTTGTCTAGGGAAGTTATTCTGCAGTATTCTAAATAGTAGATTACTTGATTTTCTTAACAAACATAATATCCTCAGAAAAAACCAAATAGGCTTTCTTCCAAAACACCGCACCGCCGACCATATCTATACCCTTCACACCCTCATTGAAAAACATATACACCAAACAAAAAATGGGAAAATATTCGCCTGTTTCATCGACTTCAAGAAAGCCTTTGACTCTATATGGCACGAAGGGCTCTATTATAAACTTCTTCAGTGTGGAATAGGGGGCAAAGTCTATGACCTTATTAAATCAATGTATCTGAAAAACAAATGCGGGGTCAAAATTGGAGACAAACGCACCGATTTCTTCACCCAGAGAAGAGGCGTCCGGCAGGGCTGCAATTTGAGCCCGACCCTGTTCAACATATACATAAATGAATTAGCAGACATGCTGGAGCAAAGCGAGTCACCAGGTCTCCGTCTCCTGGATGGAGAAGTGAAATCCCTGTTCTATGCGGACGACCTGGTTCTGCTGTCTCCCACAGAACAGGGATTACAGCAACAACTAGACCTACTCGACAAATACTGCCAAAATTGGGCTCTAACAGTAAATCTAAAGAAAACCAACGTCATGATTTTTCAAAAAAGGCCCAGATGTCAGGAAAACAAATACCAGTTTACCCTCAGTGATACCACTATAGGACACACTATGAGCTACACCTACCTTGGTCTAACTATTACAGCATCAGGGAGCTTCAGCATAGCAGTGAATGCACTAAAAGAAAAAGCCCGAAGAGCCCTATATGCAATAAAAAGAAAATTCTACAACATCCAAATCCCAATCAAAATCTGGCTCAAAATATTTGACAGCATAATCCTGCCCATTGCACTGTACGGTAGTGAAGTATGGGGCCCGCTAAATCACCAAAGCTACACTAAATGGGAAAAACACACAATAGAAGCCCTACATGCAGAATTCTGCCGAAGCATCCTTCGCACCCAAAGAAAAACGCCAACAAATGCATGCAGAGCCGAACTAGGCAGATACCCACTGATAATAAACATCCAAAAACGAGCACTAAACTTCCTAAATCACCTCAAATCTAGCTCCCCAGACACCCTTCATTTCAAAGCCTTTCAGACCCAAGAGCTAAACCCAGAAAAGAGTCCCCTGAGTCAGCTGCTACTGAAACTAAGTACTCAGCCGGACCCTGACCAGCCCCAGACCAACACAGCCGTCCAAACACCAATCCGAGTGAACCAAATCATTAAACAATGCAAAGAAACCTACCTGGAACATTGGAACAAAATAACCGAAAGCCAAAGCAGATTAGAATGTTACCGGGCCCTAAAAAGAGAATATAAACTGGCAGACTACCTCACGACCATCAGAGACACAAAACAGAGACAGACCCTCACCAGGTACAGACTAAGCGACCACCAACTGGAAATTGAAAAAGGCAGATACAAGAAATCCTGGCAGCCTAGAGAGAATAGAATATGCGATCAATGTCTGGCCGGCGAGGTTGAAACAGAAATGCATCTCCTCCTAAAATGCGAAAAATTCAACACATCAAGAAACATATTATTCAACAAGCTAAGCCAAACAACCCCAGATTTCAAGGAATTGGATGACCTGTCAAAATTGAGATTAGTCCTGGGAGAAGGAGACAGACCATACCTTGGGGCCAAATATGTAACAACATGTCACAACCTGAGGACTGTTTAAAATTAAGACTGTTTAAAATTAATATTGAACGTACCAAATGAAGTACAAAGACTGTTTAAAATTAATATTGTTTAAAAGTAATATTGTATGTACCCAACAAATGTCAAATCGATTGACACCTACAGAATGTTTGAAAATGTACCTTTTTGCTATGTAAGCTTTGGCAATATGGTTCTCTGTAAACTTTCATGCCAATAAAGCATTTGAATTGGAATTGGAATTGGAATTGGAGAGACAGTCTCACCCTGTGGGTGCAGAGAGAGAGAGAGAGAGAGAGAGAGTCTCACCCTGTGGGTGCAGAGAGAGAGAGATAGAGACAGTCTCACCCTGTGGGTGGAGAGAGAGAGAGAGAGAGACAGTCTCAACCTATGGGTGGAGAGAGAGAGAGAGAGAGAGAGAGACAGTCTCACCCTGTGGGTGCAGAGAGAGAGAGAGAGAGACAGTCTCACCCTGTGGGTGCAGAGAGAGAGAGAGAGACAGACTGACCCTGTGGGTGCAGAGAGAGAGAGAGACACACAGTCTCACCCTGTGGGTGCAGAGAGAGAGAGAGAGAGAGACAGTCTCACCCTGTGGGTGCAGAGAGAGAGACACACAGTCTCACCCTGTGGGTGCAGAGAGAGAGACAGTCTCACACTGTGTGTGCAGAGAGAGAGAGAGACAGTCTCACCCTGTGGGTGCAGAGAGAGAGAGAGAGAGACAGTCTCACCCTGTGGGTGTAGAGAGAGAGAGAGAGACAGTCTCATCATGTGGGTGCAGAGAGAGAGAGAGAGAGAGACAGTCTCACCCTGTGGGTGCAGAGAGAGAGAGAGAGAGACAGTCTCACCCTGTGGGTGCAGAGAGAGAGAGAGAGAGAGACAATCTCACCCTGTGGGAGCAGAGAGAGAGAGAGAGAGCCTCACCCTGTGGCTGCAGAGAGAGAGAGAGAGAGACAGTCTCACCCTGTGGGTGCAGAGAGAGAGAGAGAGACAGTCTCACCCTGTGGGTGCAGAGAGAGAGAGAGAGAGACAGTCTCACCCAGTGTGTGCAGAGAGAGAGCGAGAGAGACAGTCTCACCCTGTGTGTGCAGAAAGAGAGAGAGAGACAGTCTCACCCTGTTGGTGCAGAGAGAGAGAGAGAGAGAGAGACAGTCTCACCCTGTGGGTGCAGAGAGAGAGAGTGAGAGAGACAGTCTCACCCTGTGGGTGCAGAGAGAGAGAGAGAGAGACAGTCGCACCCTGTCGGTGCACAGAGAGAGAGAGAGAGAGACAGTCTCACCCTGTGGGTGCAGAGAGAGAGATAGAGAGAGTCTCACCCTGTGGGTGCAGAGAGAGAGAGAGAGAGACAGTCACACCCTGTGGGTGCAGAGAGAGAGAGAGGGAGAGTCTCAACCTGTGGGTGCAGAGAGAGAGAGAGACAGTCTCACCCTGTGGGTGCAGAGAGAGAAAGAGAGAGAGACAGTCTCACCCAGTGGGTGCAGAGAGAGAGAGAGAGGGACAGTCTCACCCTGTGGATGCAGAGAGAGAGAGAGAGAGAGAGAGAGAGATAGTCTCACCCTGTGGGTGCAGAGAGAGAGAGAGAGAGAGAGAGACAGTCTCACCCTGTGGGTGCAGAGAGAGAGAGAGAGAGAGAGAGTCTCACCCTATGGGTGCAGAGAGAGAGAGATAGAGACTGTCTCACCCTGTGGGTGGAGAGAGAGAGAGAGAGAGACAGTCTCAAACTGTGGGTGGAGAGAGAGAGAGAGAGAGAGAGAGAGACAGTCTCACCCTGTGGGTGCAGAGAGAGAGAGAGAGAGACAGTCTCACCCTGTGGGTGCAGAGAGAGAGAGAGAGATAGAGAGACAGTCTCACCCTGTGGGTGCAGAGAGAGAGAGAGAGATAGAGAGAGTCTCACCCTGTGGGTGCAGAGAGAGAGAGAGAGAGAGACAGTCACACCCTGTGGGTGCAGAGAGAGAGAGAGAGAGAGTCTCACCCTGTGGGTGCAGAGAGAGAGAGAGACAGTCTCACCCTGTGGGTGCAGAGAGAGAGAGAGAGGGACAGTCTCACCCTGTGGATGCAGAGAGAGAGAGAGAGAGAGAGAGAGATAGTCTCACCCTGTGGGTGCAGAGAGAGAGAGAGAGAGAGAGAGACAGTCTCACCCTGTGGGTGCAGAGAGAGAGAGAGAGAGAGAGAGTCTCACCCTGTCGGTGCAGAGAGAGAGAGATAGAGACAGTCTCACCCTGTGGGTGGAGAGATAGAGAGAGAGAGACAGTCTCAACCTGTGGGTGGAGAGAGAGAGAGAGAGAGAGAGAGACAGTCTCACCCTGTGGCTGCAGAGAGAGAGAGAGAGAGACAGTCTCACCCTGTGGGTGCAGAGAGAGAGAGAGAGAGAGACAGACTGACCCTGTGGGTGCAGAGAGAGAGAGAGAGAGACAGTCTCACCCTGTTGGTGCAGAGAGAGAGAGAGAGAGAGAGAGAGAGACAGTCTCACCCTGTGGGTGCAGAGAGAGAGAGACAGTCTCACCCTGTGGGTGCAGAGAGAGAGAGATCCACACAGGCACGAACGACCTACGCACCCTACAGGAAGGCACTGCTAGGGCGGTGAGCAGGATGGCGGAAAAGGCCAGCAGGGAATTCCCCGAGGCGCGGATCGTGATCTCCACACTACTGCCCAGAAAGGACACCCCAGCCTATATAATCCACAACACCAACAGGGAGATCGACACGAGATGTTCTGTCCTCCCCAACGTCTCCCTGGCCCATCATCCAAACATCAACACAAGGGACCTCTATGACGAAATACATCTACTCAAACAGCGGATGTGGGTCTTCGCAAGAAACCTCATAAACACTGCCAAAAGACGCAGCCCTCCCACCCCCTCTACCATTGGGAGCCCAAACAGGACCACCAATGTCCCCCACCCCCCTTTACAAAACCAACAACAGAACCGTGCTTTTATACCTGACCCAAGACCCCCCTCTAGACCACAGACTGTAGACCAAGAACTGAGAAAGATCATGACGATGCTGAACAGCCTGATAGAAAGCCGGAGAAATTATTAATATTGTTATTTATCATTATCATTATTGTTATCTTATCAGTATTATTACTATTATTAGATAGATATATGTGCATGCCTCATGAAATTTATACTAAATCATCATTTAGCATTATAGAAAATAGTGTTTCCACACTCATCCCACAAAATAGGTCCATTTTATTTCGTTTTATTGAACTATATAAATGCGTTCTTTCCACATAAGCTGCTGGAATATCCAGGGCCTCCGCTCCTCAACTTTTGGGATGAAGAGTACAGACCCTGAATTCCTAAAAGCTATAAAAGACATTGATATAATTGTGTTAACAGAAACATGGTGCCAAAAGGACGTGCCGACCCACTGTCCTCCAATGTACCATGAAATCATTGTGCCCTCAGTAAAGAACACTAAAACACGCAAGGGCAGAACCTCCGGGGGAATATTGGTGTGGTATAAGGGAGAACTGGACAAACACATCTCACCGGTAAAACAGGGAAAATCACACGTATGGCTAAAACTAGATAAAAATATAGGAATAGCAAAAAAAGATGTTTACTTATGTGCGATCTACATACTTCCAATAGAATCGCCATATTTCGAAGAGGAGTTATTTGATACTCTCCACATGGAAATCAGCCATTTCCAGGCCCAAGGAAAGGTGATAATATGTGGGAACCTAAATGCAAGGACCGGTTGTGAACCTGACTTCATAAACCCACAGGGAAACAACCATGTGTTTGGCCAGACCCCTTTAGATGTCACACCAGCCATCGCAAATCGGAACAACCTTGATCGTGAAATAAATAAAAGCGGTAGGGAGGTAGTGCAACTCTGCCGAGCCTTAGGCCTGTACATAGTTAACGGTAGGTTCAGAGGGGACTCCCTAGGGAGACTCACATACTCCTCAACTCTTGGGTCTAGTGTGGTGGACTATACAATCACTGACCTGGACCCCTGCGATATCAACTCATTCACTGTCAGGCAGCAATCCCCCCTCTCAGACCATAACCAAATAAATATGTACCTTAAACTTTCTGCCCAAACTACAGACACAAAAAAGGAACCCAGTAAGCTCCATAAAATAAACCAGACATACAGATGGGCCCCAGACAGTGGGGAAAAATTCATCACAGCACTAAAGTCACCTGATCTCACAAGTAAAATATCAAAATTTAAAGAAAACCCATACGAGATCACCAGAGATGGTGTAAACATGGCCATAGAGGATATAAATATGATCTTCCATGAGGCAGCTGTAAAAGCCGACCTTGTGAAACAGAAGAGGAAGCGTCACAAAAGACAAAATAAAAATAAGAAATGGTTTGACCACGAATGCAAAAATGCCAGAAAAGACCTGAGAAAAATATCAAACCAAAAGCATCGCCAACCAAACAATCCGGACCTACGTACTAGATACAATGAAACCCTCAAAAGATATAAACACACCATTAGGAACAAAACACAAAACTATACCCACAAAATACTCGAAGAAATTGAAAACTCCACCAATCCAAAACAATTCTGGGAAATGTGGAATAACCTGAGTACAACACAATTGCAAGCATTACCAATCCAAGATGGCGACATCTGGAGAACACATTTTGAAAACCTCTACAAAGACATCCCAATAAACGAAACAAACCCAAGTCAACATCAGGTCACAGAAAAACTCCACACATTAGAAGCAACAATTAAAGACAACCAAAACCCTCTAGACTCCCCAATCACATGGAAAGAACTGGCCACAAAAACAAAATCTCTCCACCTAAAGAAAGCCTGTGGCCCAGACAACATCAAAAATGAAATGCTCAAGTTCAGCAATATGGAGATGCAGGGTGCGATACTCAAACTATTCAACATCATATTACGCTCAGGCTGTTTTCCCGATATCTGGTGCCAAGGACTAATCTCCCCCATATATAAAAGTGGAAACAAATCAGACCCAAATAACTACCGCGGCATCTGTGTCAACAGTTGTCTAGGGAAGTTATTCTGCAGTATTCTAAATAGTAGATTACTTGATTTTCTTAACAAACATAATATCCTCAGAAAAAACCAAATAGGCTTTCTTCCAAAACACCGCACAGCCGACCATATCTATACCCTTCACGCCCTCGTTGGAAAACATATACACCAAACAAAAAATGGGAAAATATTCGCCTGTTTCATCGACTTCAAGAAAGCCTTTGACTCTATATGGCACGAAGGGCTCTATTATAAACTTCTTCAGTGTGGAATAGGGGGCAAAGTCTATGACCTTATTAAATCAATGTATCTGAAAAACAAATGCGGGGTCAAAATTGGAGACAAACGCACCGATTTCTTCACCCAGAGAAGAGGCGTCCGGCAGGGCTGCAATTTGAGCCCGACCCTGTTCAACATATACATAAATGAATTAGCAGACATGCTGGAGCAAAGCGAGTCACCAGGTCTCCGTCTCCTGGATGGAGAAGTGAAATCCCTGTTCTATGCGGACGACCTGGTTCTGCTGTCTCCCACAGAACAGGGATTACAGCAACAACTAGACCTACTCGACAAATACTGCCAAAATTGGGCTCTAACAGTAAATCTAAAGAAAACCAACGTCATGATTTTTCAAAAAAGGCCCAGATGTCAGGAAAACAAATACCAGTTTACCCTCAGTGATACCACTATAGGACACACTATGAGCTACACCTACCTTGGTCTAACTATTACAGCATCAGGGAGCTTCAGCATAGCAGTGAATGCACTAAAAGAAAAAGCCCGAAGAGCCCTATATGCAATAAAAAGAAAATTCTACAACATCCAAATCCCAATCAAAATCTGGCTCAAAATATTTGACAGCATAATCCTGCCCATTGCACTGTACGGTAGTGAAGTATGGGGCCCGCTAAATCACCAAAGCTACACTAAATGGGAAAAACACACAATAGAAGCCCTACATGCAGAATTCTGCCGAAGCATCCTTCGCACCCAAAGAAAAACGCCAACAAATGCATGCAGAGCCGAACTAGGCAGATACCCACTGATAATAAACATCCAAAAACGAGCACTAAACTTCCTAAATCACCTCAAATCTAGCTCCCCAGACACCCTTCATTTCAAAGCCTTTCAGACCCAAGAGCTAAACCCAGAAAAGAGTCCCCTGAGTCAGCTGCTACTGAAACTAAGTACTCAGCCGGACCCTGACCAGCCCCAGACCAACACAGCTGTCCAAACACCAATCCGAGTGAACCAAATCATTAAAAAATGCAAAGAAACCTACCTGGAACATTGGAACAAAATAACCGAAAGCCAAAGCAGATTAGAATGTTACCGGGCCCTAAAAAGAGAATATAAACTGGCAGACTACCTCACGACCATCAGAGACACAAAACAGAGACAGACCCTCACCAGGTACAGACTAAGCGACCACCAACTGGAAATTGAAAAAGGCAGATACAAGAAATCCTGGCGGCCTAGAGAGAATAGAATATGCGATCAATGTCTGGCTGGCGAGGTTGAAACAGAAATGCATTTCCTCCTAAAATGCGAAAAATTCAACACATCAAGAAACATATTATTCAACAAGCTAAGCCAAACAACCCCAGATTTCAAGGAATTGGATGATCTGTCAAAATTGAGATTAGTCCTAGGAGAAGGAGACAGACCATACCTTGGGGCCAAATATGTAACAACATGTCACAACCTGAGGACTGTTTAAAATTAAGACTGTTTAAAATTAATATTGAACGTACCAAATGAAGTACAAAGACTGTTTAAAATTAATATTGTTTAAAAGTAATATTGTATGTACCCAACAAATGTCAAATCGATTGACACCTACAGAATGTTTGAAAATGTACCTTTTTGCTATGTAAGCTTTGGCAATATGGTTCTCTGTAAACTTTCATGCCAATAAAGCATTTTAATTGGAATTGGAATTGGAATTGGAGAGAGAGACAGTCTCACCCTGTTGGTGCAGAGAGAGAGAGAGAGAGAGAGACAGTCTCACCCTGTGGGTGCAGAGAGAGAGAGTGAGAGAGACAGTCTCACCCTGTGGGTGCAGAGAGAGAGAGAGAGAGACAGTCGCACCCTGTCGGTGCACAGAGAGAGAGAGAGAGAGACAGTCTCACCCTGTGGGTGCAGAGAGAGAGATAGAGAGAGTCTCACCCTGTGGGTGCAGAGAGAGAGAGAGAGAGACAGTCACACCCTGTGGGTGCAGAGAGAGAGAGAGGGAGAGTCTCAACCTGTGGGTGCAGAGAGAGAGAGAGACAGTCTCACCCTGTGGGTGCAGAGAGAGAAAGAGAGAGAGACAGTCTCACCCAGTGGGTGCAGAGAGAGAGAGAGAGGGACAGTCTCACCCTGTGGATGCAGAGAGAGAGAGAGAGAGAGAGAGAGATAGTCTCACCCTGTGGGTGCAGAGAGAGAGAGAGAGAGAGAGAGACAGTCTCACCCTGTGGGTGCAGAGAGAGAGAGAGAGAGAGAGAGTCTCACCCTATGGGTGCAGAGAGAGAGAGATAGAGACTGTCTCACCCTGTGGGTGGAGAGAGAGAGAGAGAGAGACAGTCTCAAACTGTGGGTGGAGAGAGAGAGAGAGAGAGAGAGAGAGACAGTCTCACCCTGTGGGTGCAGAGAGAGAGAGAGAGAGACAGTCTCACCCTGTGGGTGCAGAGAGAGAGAGAGAGATAGAGAGACAGTCTCACCCTGTGGGTGCAGAGAGAGAGAGAGAGATAGAGAGAGTCTCACCCTGTGGGTGCAGAGAGAGAGAGAGAGAGAGACAGTCACACCCTGTGGGTGCAGAGAGAGAGAGAGAGAGAGTCTCACCCTGTGGGTGCAGAGAGAGAGAGAGACAGTCTCACCCTGTGGGTGCAGAGAGAGAGAGAGAGAGAGACAGTCTCACCCTGTGGGTGCAGAGAGAGAGAGAGAGGGACAGTCTCACCCTGTGGATGCAGAGAGAGAGAGAGAGAGAGAGAGAGATAGTCTCACCCTGTGGGTGCAGAGAGAGAGAGAGAGAGAGAGAGACAGTCTCACCCTGTGGGTGCAGAGAGAGAGAGAGAGAGAGAGAGTCTCACCCTGTCGGTGCAGAGAGAGAGAGATAGAGACAGTCTCACCCTGTGGGTGGAGAGATAGAGAGAGAGAGACAGTCTCAACCTGTGGGTGGAGAGAGAGAGAGAGAGAGAGAGACAGTCTCACCCTGTGGCTGCAGAGAGAGAGAGAGAGAGACAGTCTCACCCTGTGGGTGCAGAGAGAGAGAGAGAGAGACAGACTGACCCTGTGGGTGCAGAGAGAGAGAGAGAGAGACAGTCTCACCCTGTGGGTGCAGAGAGAGAGAGAGAGAGAGAGAGAGAGACAGTCTCACCCTGTGGGTGCAGAGAGAGAGAGACAGTCTCACCCTGTGGGTGCAGAGAGAGAGAGATCCACACAGGCACGAACGACCTACGCACCCTACAGGAAGGCACTGCTAGGGCGGTGAGCAGGATGGCGGAAAAGGCCAGCAGGGAATTCCCCGAGGCGCGGATCGTGATCTCCACACTACTGCCCAGAAAGGACACCCCAGCCTATATAATCCACAACACCAACAGGGAGATCGACACGAGATGTTCTGTCCTCCCCAACGTCTCCCTGGCCCA
This sequence comes from Somniosus microcephalus, assembly GCF_052327205.1. NCBI lineage: Eukaryota > Metazoa > Chordata > Chondrichthyes > Squaliformes > Somniosidae > Somniosus > Somniosus microcephalus. Next base: position 285,379,946 of record NC_140989.1, on the reverse strand, counting down.
TCATCCAAACATCAACACAAGGGACCTCTATGACGAAATACATCTACTCAAACAGCGGATGTGGGTCTTCGCAAGAAACCTCATAAACACTGCCAAAAGACGCAGCCCTCCCACCCCCTCTACCATTGGGAGCCCAAACAGGACCACCAATGTCCCCCACCCCCCTTTACAAAACCAACAACAGAACCGTGCTTTTATACCTGACCCAAGACCCCCCTCTAGACCACAGACTGTAGACCAAGAACTGAGAAAGATCATGACGATGCTGAACAGCCTGATAGAAAGCCGGAGAAATTATTAATATTGTTATTTATCATTATCATTATTGTTATCTTATCAGTATTATTACTATTATTAGATAGATATATGTGCATGCCTCATGAAATTTATACTAAATCATCATTTAGCATTATAGAAAATAGTGTTTCCACACTCATCCCACAAAATAGGTCCATTTTATTTCGTTTTATTGAACTATATAAATGCGTTCTTTCCACATAAGCTGCTGGAATATCCAGGGCCTCCGCTCCTCAACTTTTGGGATGAAGAGTACAGACCCTGAATTCCTAAAAGCTATAAAAGACATTGATATAATTGTGTTAACAGAAACATGGTGCCAAAAGGACGTGCCGACCCACTGTCCTCCAATGTACCATGAAATCATTGTGCCCTCAGTAAAGAACACTAAAACACGCAAGGGCAGAACCTCCGGGGGAATATTGGTGTGGTATAAGGGAGAACTGGACAAACACATCTCACCGGTAAAACAGGGAAAATCACACGTATGGCTAAAACTAGATAAAAATATAGGAATAGCAAAAAAAGATGTTTACTTATGTGCGATCTACATACTTCCAATAGAATCGCCATATTTCGAAGAGGAGTTATTTGATACTCTCCACATGGAAATCAGCCATTTCCAGGCCCAAGGAAAGGTGATAATATGTGGGAACCTAAATGCAAGGACCGGTTGTGAACCTGACTTCATAAACCCACAGGGAAACAACCATGTGTTTGGCCAGACCCCTTTAGATGTCACACCAGCCATCGCAAATCGGAACAACCTTGATCGTGAAATAAATAAAAGCGGTAGGGAGGTAGTGCAACTCTGCCGAGCCTTAGGCCTGTACATAGTTAACGGTAGGTTCAGAGGGGACTCCCTAGGGAGACTCACATACTCCTCAACTCTTGGGTCTAGTGTGGTGGACTATACAATCACTGACCTGGACCCCTGCGATATCAACTCATTCACTGTCAGGCAGCAATCCCCCCTCTCAGACCATAACCAAATAAATATGTACCTTAAACTTTCTGCCCAAACTACAGACACAAAAAAGGAACCCAGTAAGCTCCATAAAATAAACCAGACATACAGATGGGCCCCAGACAGTGGGGAAAAATTCATCACAGCACTAAAGTCACCTGATCTCACAAGTAAAATATCAAAATTTAAAGAAAACCCATACGAGATCACCAGAGATGGTGTAAACATGGCCATAGAGGATATAAATATGATCTTCCATGAGGCAGCTGTAAAAGCCGACCTTGTGAAACAGAAGAGGAAGCGTCACAAAAGACAAAATAAAAATAAGAAATGGTTTGACCACGAATGCAAAAATGCCAGAAAAGACCTGAGAAAAATATCAAACCAAAAGCATCGCCAACCAAACAATCCGGACCTACGTACTAGATACAATGAAACCCTCAAAAGATATAAACACACCATTAGGAACAAAACACAAAACTATACCCACAAAATACTCGAAGAAATTGAAAACTCCACCAATCCAAAACAATTCTGGGAAATGTGGAATAACCTGAGTACAACACAATTGCAAGCATTACCAATCCAAGATGGCGACATCTGGAGAACACATTTTGAAAACCTCTACAAAGACATCCCAATAAACGAAACAAACCCAAGTCAACATCAGGTCACAGAAAAACTCCACACATTAGAAGCAACAATTAAAGACAACCAAAACCCTCTAGACTCCCCAATCACATGGAAAGAACTGGCCACAAAAACAAAATCTCTCCACCTAAAGAAAGCCTGTGGCCCAGACAACATCAAAAATGAAATGCTCAAGTTCAGCAATATGGAGATGCAGGGTGCGATACTCAAACTATTCAACATCATATTACGCTCAGGCTGTTTTCCCGATATCTGGTGCCAAGGACTAATCTCCCCCATATATAAAAGTGGAAACAAATCAGACCCAAATAACTACCGCGGCATCTGTGTCAACAGTTGTCTAGGGAAGTTATTCTGCAGTATTCTAAATAGTAGATTACTTGATTTTCTTAACAAACATAATATCCTCAGAAAAAACCAAATAGGCTTTCTTCCAAAACACCGCACAGCCGACCATATCTATACCCTTCACGCCCTCGTTGGAAAACATATACACCAAACAAAAAATGGGAAAATATTCGCCTGTTTCATCGACTTCAAGAAAGCCTTTGACTCTATATGGCACGAAGGGCTCTATTATAAACTTCTTCAGTGTGGAATAGGGGGCAAAGTCTATGACCTTATTAAATCAATGTATCTGAAAAACAAATGCGGGGTCAAAATTGGAGACAAACGCACCGATTTCTTCACCCAGAGAAGAGGCGTCCGGCAGGGCTGCAATTTGAGCCCGACCCTGTTCAACATATACATAAATGAATTAGCAGACATGCTGGAGCAAAGCGAGTCACCAGGTCTCCGTCTCCTGGATGGAGAAGTGAAATCCCTGTTCTATGCGGACGACCTGGTTCTGCTGTCTCCCACAGAACAGGGATTACAGCAACAACTAGACCTACTCGACAAATACTGCCAAAATTGGGCTCTAACAGTAAATCTAAAGAAAACCAACGTCATGATTTTTCAAAAAAGGCCCAGATGTCAGGAAAACAAATACCAGTTTACCCTCAGTGATACCACTATAGGACACACTATGAGCTACACCTACCTTGGTCTAACTATTACAGCATCAGGGAGCTTCAGCATAGCAGTGAATGCACTAAAAGAAAAAGCCCGAAGAGCCCTATATGCAATAAAAAGAAAATTCTACAACATCCAAATCCCAATCAAAATCTGGCTCAAAATATTTGACAGCATAATCCTGCCCATTGCACTGTACGGTAGTGAAGTATGGGGCCCGCTAAATCACCAAAGCTACACTAAATGGGAAAAACACACAATAGAAGCCCTACATGCAGAATTCTGCCGAAGCATCCTTCGCACCCAAAGAAAAACGCCAACAAATGCATGCAGAGCCGAACTAGGCAGATACCCACTGATAATAAACATCCAAAAACGAGCACTAAACTTCCTAAATCACCTCAAATCTAGCTCCCCAGACACCCTTCATTTCAAAGCCTTTCAGACCCAAGAGCTAAACCCAGAAAAGAGTCCCCTGAGTCAGCTGCTACTGAAACTAAGTACTCAGCCGGACCCTGACCAGCCCCAGACCAACACAGCTGTCCAAACACCAATCCGAGTGAACCAAATCATTAAAAAATGCAAAGAAACCTACCTGGAACATTGGAACAAAATAACCGAAAGCCAAAGCAGATTAGAATGTTACCGGGCCCTAAAAAGAGAATATAAACTGGCAGACTACCTCACGACCATCAGAGACACAAAACAGAGACAGACCCTCACCAGGTACAGACTAAGCGACCACCAACTGGAAATTGAAAAAGGCAGATACAAGAAATCCTGGCAGCCTAGAGAGAATAGAATATGCGATCAATGTCTGGCTGGCGAGGTTGAAACAGAAATGCATTTCCTCCTAAAATGCGAAAAATTCAACACATCAAGAAACATATTATTCAACAAGCTAAGCCAAACAACCCCAGATTTCAAGGAATTGGATGATCTGTCAAAATTGAGATTAGTCCTAGGAGAAGGAGACAGACCATACCTTGGGGCCAAATATGTAACAACATGTCACAACCTGAGGACTGTTTAAAATTAAGACTGTTTAAAATTAATATTGAACGTACCAAATGAAGTACAAAGACTGTTTAAAATTAATATTGTTTAAAAGTAATATTGTATGTACCCAACAAATGTCAAATCGATTGACACCTACAGAATGTTAGAAAACTGTACCTTTTTGCAATGTAAGCTTTGGCAATATGGTTCTCTGTAAACTTTCATGCCAATAAAGCATTTGAATTGAAATTGAATTGAATTGATAGAGACAGTCTCACCCTGTGGGTGGAGAGAGAGAGAGAGAGAGAGACAGTCTCAACCTGTGGGTGGAGAGAGAGAGTGGGAGGAGAGAGAGAGACAGTCTCACCCTGTGGGTGCAGAGAGAGAGAGAGAGAGACAGTCTCACCCTGTGGGTGCAGAGAGAGAGAGAGAGACAGACTGACCCTGTGGGTGCAGAGAGAGAGAGAGAGAGAGACAGTCTCACCCTGTGGGTGCAGAGAGAGAGAGAGAGAGAGAGACAGTCTCACCCTGTGGGTGCAGAGAGAGACAGTCTCACCCTGTGAGTGCAGAGAGAGAGAGAGAGAGAGAGACAGTCTCACCCTGTGGGTGCAGAGAGAGAGAGAGACAGTCTCACCCTGTGGGTGCAGAGAGAGAGAGAGAGAGAGAGACAGTCTCACCCAGTGGGTGCAGAGAGAGAGAGAGAGGGACAGTCTCACCCTGTGGATGCAGAGAGAGAGAGAGAGAGAGATAGTCTCACCCTGTGGGTGGCAGAGAGAGAGAGAGAGAGAGAGAGACAGTCTCACCCTGTGGGTGCAGAGAGAGAGAGAGAGAGAGAGTCTCACCCTGTGGGTGCAGAGAGAGAGAGATAGAGACAGTCTCACCCTGTGGGTGGAGAGAGAGAGAGCGACAGTCTCAACCTGTGGGTGGAGAGAGAGAGAGAGAGAGAGAGAGAGACAGTCTCACCCTGTGGGTGCAGAGAGAGAGAGAGAGAGACAGTCTCACCCTGTGGGTGCAGAGAGAGAGGAGAGAGAGAGACAGTCTCACCCTGTGGGTGTAGAGAGAGAGAGAGAGACAGTCTCATCTGTGGGTGCAGAGAGAGAGAGAGAGAGACAGTCTCACCCTGTGGGTGCAGAGAGAGAGCGAGAGAGACAGTCTCACCCTGTGGGTGCAGAGCGAGAGAGAGAGAGAGAGAGGACAATCTCACCCTGTGGGAGCAGAGAGAGAGAGAGAGAGCCTCACCCTGTGGGTGCAGAGAGAGAGAGACAGTCTCACCCTATTGGGTGCAGAGAGAGAGAGAGAGACAGTCTCACCCTGTGGGTGCAGAGAGAGAGAGAGAGAGACAGTCTCACCCAGTGTGTGCAGAGGGAGAGCGAGAGAGACAGTCTCACCCTGTGGTGCAGAAAGAGAGAGAGAGACAGTCTCACCCTGTTGGTGCAGAGAGGAGAGAGAGAGAGAGAGAGACAGTCTCACCCTGTGGGTGCAGAGAGAGAGAGAGAGAGAGAGACAGTCTCACCCTGTGGGTGCAGAGAGAGAGAGAGAGAGACAGTCGCACCCTGTGGGTGCACAGAGAGAGAGAGAGAGAGAGACAGTCTCACCCTGTGGGTGCAGAGAGAGAGATAGAGAGAGTCTCACCCTGTGGGTGCAGAGAGAGAGAGAGAGAGACAGTCACACCCTGTGGGTGCAGAGAGAGAGAGAAGAGAGAGTCTCACCCTGTGGGTGCAGAGAGAGAGAGAGACAGTCTCACCCTGTGGGTGCAGAGTGAGAGAGAGAGAGAGACAGTCTCACCCAGTGGGTGCAGAGAGAGAGAGAGAGGGACAGTCTCACCCTGTGGGTGCAGAGAGAGAGAGAGAGAGAGAGATAGTCTCACCCTGTGGGTGCAGAGACAGAGAGAGAGAGAGAGAGAGACAGTCTCACCCTGTGGGTGCAGAGAGAGAGAGAGAGAGAGACAGTCTCACCCTGTGGGTGCAGAGAGAGAGAGAGAGAGAGAGAGAGTCTCACCCTGTGCGTGCAGCGAGAGAGAGATGGAGACAGTCTCACCCTGTGGGTGGAGAGAGAGAGAGAGAGAGAGAGACAGTCTCAACCTGTGGGTGGAGAGAGAGAGAGAGAGAGAGAGAGAGGACCGTCTCACCCTGTGGGTGCAGAGAGAGGAGAGAGAGAGACAGTCTCACCCTGTGGGTGCGAGGAGAGAGAGAGAGAGACAGACTGACCCCTGTGGGTGCAGAGAGAGAGAGAAGAGAGCGGACAGTCTCACCCCTGTGGGTGCAGAGAGAGAGAGAGAGAGAGAGACAGTCTCACCCTGAGGGTGCAGAGAGAGAGAAGAGACAGTCTCACCTGTGAGTGCAGAGAGAGAGAGAGAGAGAGACAGTCTCACCCCTGTGGGTGCAGAGAGAGAGAGAGAGGACACAGTCTCACCCTGTGGGTGCAGAGAGAGAGACAGTCTCACCCTGTGGGGTGCAGAGAGAGAGAGAGAGACAGTCTCAC